>NC_056733.1:1288104581-1288167081 GCF_019279795.1 Protopterus annectens | reverse complement strand
TCTGATTTAGATTGATGCAATGATGTGTCCTAAAAGGCAGCCCAGTGGCAAACCTAGCAATGTGGTTGTAGCAAATTGAGAGTTTGTTAAGGACAGTCTTGTTTAAATTCGAGAGTAGATGGGATGCCTACAGAAGGGTTGAAAGAAGGTGTGAGTGAGCTATGGCAATTTTAGCTGTAAGGGGTAAGGAAGGCTTTTATTCTGTAAAGTGACCCTAGTTTTTTATTGATGGTTTTGATAGTTTGGTTAACATGTAGGTCAAATTTTAGATTATTGTCTATGATGACACCTAATAGTTTTGTAGAGTGGTCAGGGGAGATTATTGTGCCATCATTTGAATTCATGGTAAAGGTGAAAGCGGTAGACCTACGTGTTGGTGAAAATAACAACATTTTAGTTTTTTTGGGATTTAAGATCAGACGATGTTCAGAAAGCCAGTTTTCTATTGTATTAAAGGTGGTCTGGGTAGCTGACCATAACTCTATTGGAGATGTGGCTGAGCAAATGAGAGTAGAGTCATCAGCATATTGGATACAGCTGACTTTTGGGAAGACAGTATAAAGGTCATTAATGAAGATGGAGAACAGCAAGGGCCTTGGTATAGAGCCTTCTGGTACTCCAAGGGTGTTAGGTAGAAGGTTAGAGAGTTTGTTCTGCCAGAGGACAGCCTGCTGTCAACCATTCAGGTAGGATTGAAACCATTGAAGGGCTCTAGTATCTAGACAGAATGTTTGCAAGGTGTGGATTAAAAGTTGGTGATCAGCCATATCGAATGCCTTGGAAAGATCCAAGAAGAGGGCTGATGATATATAATTATTGTTGTGATTATGGTTTATGGTGTTGGTAAAGGCTAGGAGGGCTAAAGTAGTGCTGTGATGAGGATGGAAGCCATGCTGAGTGTCTGCCATAAGGCGATTCTGGATTAGGTGGTGCATGAGTTGTCTATGAATACATTTTTCCATAATCTTTGCAAGTGGAGAGAGTATAGCTATTGGCCTATAATTGGAAAATTCAGTAGAGCTGCCTCCTTTGTGAAGTGGGATTACATAGGATATTTTCCAGATGGTGGGAATTTTAGCTTCTACTATGGTTCGATTGATTAGTATTGTGATGGGGTAAGCAATACCATCAGCTGATTTTTGTAGGTACTCGGCAGGGAGTTGATCAGCAGAAAGTGTAGTGGGTTTTAATTTTTTGATCAAAGTACGGATAAGTGAAGTGGCAACTGGTTGGGAGCTGAACACGAATAGGTTTCTAGGGGTGCTACTTTCAGGACCAGGGGAGCTAGGAGGTAGTTGGCTAGCTAGGGCTTGATTTGTCTCAGTAAAGAATCGGTTAAAACTGTCAGAAACATCTTCAGAGGTTTTATCAATAGTAGTAGCAGGGATTGGGGTTGAAGTTTGCCCAGGATGTAGTAGATTATTTAAACCTGCCCAAAACTTCTGAGGGTTATTTTGATTTATTGTCTGTAAATTACAGTAGTATTGTTTTTTGTCTTGTAAAATTGATTTTTTGGTTTCTTTCCTGGATTGCCTGTATTTAATGTGATCTTGAGGGTTTTTAGAAGAATGCCATAAAGCTCATGCTTTGTTTCTAAGGGTAATTTTGAGTTTAGACTCTTTAGAAAGCCATGACGCAGTTTTTGCCTTGGTTCTCTTTGAACGAACAGGTGCATGCAAATCAAGGATTTCAAGGAATTTGTTGTTAAAGTATGCTATTGCTTCCTCTAAGGGGAGGTGTTTTGGAATATACCAGTTACATGAGTTTAGTTCTTGTTGGAATTTGGCAGGGTCAAAGGGTTGTTGGGAATTAATGGATTTTGTGCTTAATTACATACGTGAAAAGGTGATCGCTTAGGCCATCAAGGAGGGTACCAGAGGTGTACAGTTGGGGGGTGACTATTTATGAGTACCCAGTCAAGTATACTTTCTTTTTGGTTGAGTTTACCTATCCTGGTAGGGGTGGATATAATTTGTGTAAATGCATGCAGGTTAATATGGGTGGTTAGGGATTCTGAGGAACAGGCGCCCCAGTCTATATTAAAGTCTCCAAGTAGTAGGGTTTCTTGGGGGTAGTGACACGATAGCCAGTGCAGGATATCTTCAAGTGTAGATATACTGTTACCTGGGGGAATGTACATACAGATGATATTAATGCATTTATTTTTATTAAGTTGCAATTTGGTGGCAAGAATATCTGAGTAATTAATCTGAGGTGGTTGTATTACATCTATGGTGACATTCAACTCAGATTTATAGAGTACAGCTACCCCACCCCCCTTCTTCGAAGCACGATCCAGCCTGTGTATGTTGTACCCAGATGGTAACACTTCATTGTCTTTAGTGTTAGGTTTTAACCAGGTTTCAGATAAACAGAGAATCTCAGGGGAGTGGACATCCAGAAGTGCATGCAATTCATGTACCTTGTTATTAATGCTTCTAATATTGAAATGACAGGCTAGGAGAGAGTTAGTTGGCCTATTAATTGTAGGTTTGTAGCTTAGATTGTAAGTAGAGGGGGTATGTGTATCTGAAGTGGGTGGGCCAGGGTTGGGGTGAATATCACCACCAAGTATTAGGTTGTGTCTATACTTGGCGATGAACTTCAGGAATTTGTTTATTAGTTTGTGGTAGTGTTTGGATCTAGAGCTAATGTGCCTGGGGTTGAGATGTTGATAGACTGAACAAGATGTTGGATAAGATCTGGTACGGTAAGTATGGTTGAAGGTGGAGGGATTTACAGCTGGGGTGATAGTATGATCTTTTGGGACCTGAAATCCCGTGAGAAACTGGTTTTCATACAATATAAGGAGGTATGGTGCGAACAAGAGGGGTAGTAAAGAGGAGTATATCATTATCTGTGATTCAGCTAGTGAGTTAAGGAACTGTTTTACCTGGTGATGCAACACCAGAAGATAGAGTGGTGAGGTAAAGGTACTGGAAGGGGGATGGGAGAATGCCAGATGAAAGCTAATAGGTGCTATTAAAATGTAGGTAGAAAAATGGGGGTGGGTGGAATTATCCCAGATGAAAGCAGATACGATCTAGAAAGTGGGGGAGTGGCTAGAGTACTATAAATTTAGAGGTACTGGGGGCGGGAGGTAATTGGGGGCAGGGAGGGGAGTGAAGAGAGCCCGAGCATAGCGAGGGCAAACTTAGCAGGGCTATTGCAGTTTACAAGGTTTCCTAAGGTGTCCTAAAGCTATAAGGTAAGTATTATAGCTCTTAATGTAAGAGTCAATTTACTTAAGTTACAGGGGAAGGAGGCAAACACTCAAGTAGAAAAAAAGAGCCCTATGGCTGACCAGTATGGTGACCTGCTTAATTACACAGCACTGTAAGTGAAAGCTTAACAAATGCTTTTTGTTTGCAACCTACTCTGTTTAAATGCTGAGAGAAAGTGATTGCAGTCCTGTAGAAACCGTTTTGTAGGGAACTGTAGATTTCAATCTGTTTAAATGCTAAGAGAAACAGATTGCCATCCTGTAGACACCGTTTTGTAGGGAACTGTAGAGTTCAATCTGTTTAAATGATGAGAGAAACTGATTGCAGTCCTGTAGACACTGTTGTGTAAGGAACTGTAGAGTTCAATCTGAGTCACACCAAGTCAGCCAAGGGGTGAAGAGGGAGGGAATTCCTAAGCACTTAGATTTCAAAATGATGCCTGTACTCACTACTACCCACTAGTTAGTGACATACAGCTGTACAGCATCCTACTGCTTTGTCAGAAATACACAACAGTTATGGTGGCCCGGCACCAGTACATCTGACAAATATCTGGACATAACATCACACTGGGTAAATACAATGAGCTGCTAGGCATGACACAAAGCACTATGCAAACTATAAACAGACTGCCACAACAGTGGCCTACATTTCTTATGGGGGAATGCACATGTACTTGCAAATATAGCAGGCTCTACAGGCATGTAACAGCACGGATTAACAGACACCTGTGTAAAAGTGCATACTAACAACCAATATGAACACAGCCACAGTCACATATGGTAAATGTACTTAATATTACAGTATATGGACTGTGTGAACAACACTATCTTCATATGTGCCACTCACAGACTAACCCTACTTATACTGGGCTAATATACAGTAGATCCCAATGCCTGACTGTGGCATGGGACATGTGTCAGTCTGGCCCTACAAACATGTATGCCAATAGGGTATCATACACCGGAGCAGCATGCAACATCAGACAGAACAGGACAAAAGAACAATGACATCTACCACAGTCTGTACACAGGCCAAGGTACATATTCACAATACACACTCTGTCAACAATCACCATAAGTACACAGACCTCACTACTGTACACACTACAACAGAATGTCCAGGTTTTGTCCTACTATACATAACACGTATAGCAGTATGATATCTCACTGGCTTGTTATCAGGTATGATGTCAGTAAATAATGATGTACTGAACATGTGCACCTCTTACTGCTTGACATATATACAAAGGTTGACAGAGTTGTGGCTGGAGACACAAACACAGGGCCAATATTGACATGTTGCTGTGATAAACCTATACATTTACTGGTGTAACAGGGTTTATTGTGACATATGTCTTCTGAGGGATATGAAGTCAGTAACTCACATGGATGTCACCATGTACTGACTGCAATCCTCAGAGTATGCTACTGCATTTCTAAAGATAGGAAATGTGCGAGTAACACAACACATGTAAGACTCCAAATACTGGCCAGTCTGCAGATAGCCATACAGTTGAGAGTTTCCTCAACCACATAACACTGTCATGACAGATATTAAATAATGTAGAGCAGCCATATCCACACAAACCCTGTTAAATCAACATTACTTCAAATGTGGAAGAGCAATACTTACATTCTGTCCCCATGTCTGGAACATCCCCCTCCTGTTTGTTGGCCTGTCTCCACAGTGTATGTTGTAAGGAGGTATATCCAACTACCCTCTGTGATGCTGTTTGTCAAACACCCACATAAAGTCCTGCTCACAGTGAAGGAAGATGGCCAACACCTACATGCAGTGCTTAGTTATAGGATTCCATGCAATTGACTATAGGAATGATACCACAGCTGTTCCACATGCAGTTAGCTAGTGGAGGACTGCAATTCATGCACGGGTCATCAGCTGATCATGAGCATCACTTACAAAACTCAAGCTGCTGCCTAAACAAAGCAGGTGTACTTTTCCACATCCACCAGAGAGGGAGTTAGAAAGACAGACAGAAAGTAAGAAAGGAAGGGAGTAGGAGAGTAAGAGCCAAGCATTTTTGTGTATGATCTATGGGTGGAGAATGGTATCTGGGCATTATGATGGTTGCCTATATTGTGTACTATTCCATACTGTCACATGGTAATTGCACATGGCTGTACACATTTATGGCTGAGGATTGTCGACAACAATCTCTACAATGTTTGGAAAATGTTGGCCTTGTAATGTTGACAATGGGACATGTAGTTCCTCAATATAATGATGTGGCAAAACCCACATTGCAATGGACCCTGTCATTACACAATCACCCCAACACCCACGCAGGACAATGATAACACACACACACACACACACACACACACACACACACACACACACACACACACACACACACACGCACACACACACACACACACACACACACACACACACACATACTTACCAGTACTGAGTTTCAACCCCCTACCTGATTATGTATTGCTATTACATTGATATGCAGTTATTGCATGTACCACGGAGCTTACATGTTAGAGAGCTGTCCAAATGTATCTTTGGAGGTGAGTGACATCAGCAACAATGATAAAGGAGGGATAAGGGAAGTGTAGTACATGTGACTGTCCACAAAAGCAGGTATCAAGGAAGACACAACTGCACTCTCTCAGGGAATCACGCACATTATCATGGTTGGCAGGATCAGGATTAGAACTCCTAACTAGTTTGTTACACTACAGTATTACACAGTTATCACACGTGCCACAGAGCTTATCAGGCTGATATATGGCCAAAGGGTTATTTCAAGCTGACTGACATCAGCAGGCATGCTATAGTAAGGCAATGGGAGGTGTAATGAGTGTGAATAGCTTCAAAATCATTAATCTCCACACACACCCACACACACACACTTGCCAGTACTGACATGCATGGGTTCATTGCTTCACAGGTGTGTATTAGTTGACTGTGCCAGAAAGCTGCACATCGCTAGGCAAAGGGAATACCTTGGCATCAAGCCATATGACAATGTTCTCCAGTGTGGCTCAGTAGGGTAGTCCCTGAATTGGTCCACACAGGTGGGTATTGTATTCACCATCCACTCATCTTGGTTATTATTGTGGGTGGCCAGTGCTCTGCAATGCTTGCCATGTATGTGATCTATATTCCATAACATGGACAGTGTCTGGGTTGTGCACATGTCCCACATGCATGTTTTGTGGCATGTGGAAGTGTACTTGGTGTCTCTGGGGAACATTGTGTGGAAAGATTGTTATCCTCTGATGTGGCATTCCTGACCTCATGTGGTGAGACCTGGCTATGGAACTGAGGTCATGCCTGCACCTACATTGACAGCATGATACAGGTGTTCAGTGGAGTTAGTGGCATATGTCCATTCAGGACATGTGTATAAGGCATGGTATTCCCTTTGTAGGTTACATTTGCAGACTCTACAGTTGTTGCGGGTGTCCAGTGGGGACATAGCAAAGGGCCACTGTAAGTATTTATTTGCCTATTGTAGGGATGGAACAGGGTGCCATGTCCTTTGCTGGATAACACACAGTCAGGAGATGTTACACATCGCAGTAACTTCTGGTTTCAGTGGCAGTGTTGTGGTCAACAGGCATGTAGTCCACTGCAATCACATTGTGGTTACTATCTGGTGGCAATATGCAGGGAACTACCAGTATAGTGGATTTTGCCTAGCCAAGTGTGTTTGTGTATGAGACATGGGTGGAGAGTCTTCTCTGACTAATACAAGGGCTGCCTATATTGTTCACAATCCATAATGTCACATGTAGGGCTATGAATTGTCTACACCAGCCTCGCTGCTGTTTGACATCTGTTGTCCTTGTAAGGTGGACATTGTGACATATAGTAGGTCCGCAATATAATAATTTAGCAAAACCCACCCCACAATGCATCCTGTCATTGTACAATCACAGCAGCCTCTACACAGGATACTGATGACCCCCCCACACACTTGCCAGTACTGAGATTCAAACCCCTACCTAGCTATGTATTGCTACAAAAGTGTACCATATTTATCGCACACACCATGGAGCTTATTGGATGGTTGTTGTCCCAAGGTACTTCTAAAGTGAGGAACATCACCAGCCCTTGAACATATTGGCATTGGGTGATGTAGTGGGTAAGAGATCCCCTGGGTAAGAGATCCCAAAAATAATTTTACCCTAATCACACATTTACATTTGCCAGGGGTAGGTTCAAACCTCTATCTAACAACCTTTACGGACCATTATGTTACACATTTACCACATGCACCACTGACCAGACATGGTTTAGGCTTCACAGCAGATGCTTGTAAGGTGGATGATATCTGCAGGACTGCTAATGTCAGGCTTTGAAATGTGTACTGGCTGTAACTGGGGACAAAATCTTTGAGGTACACACGTACATATGTACTCACACAAGCACTTGCCACAAATGAGATTCAAACCCATAGCTGTGTAGTTACTGTGACTACATTGTTCCTCATTTATGGTAGGCACAAAGGAGCTTATAGATGTAGTCCTTCTCCAAAGGTGTATTTCAAGGTAGATGACATGAGCTTATAGATGTAGCCCTTCTTCAAAGGTGTATTTCTAGGTAGATGACATCAGCAGGCTTGCTAAAGTAGGGCAATGGGAGGTCTAGTGACTCTGAATGGCCTCAAAAGCATTACTCTCTACACATACACACACAGAGTTTCATAGTTGCCATGTCTGGGATTCGAACTCCTACCTAACTAGTACATAACACTATAGCATTATGCCACAGAGCTTACAGGACTGAATCTTCTCCAAGGAGGTATTTCAAGGTGATTGACAGCAGGCTTGCTAAAGTAGGGCGATGGGAGGTGTAGTGACTGTGAATGGCCTCAAAAGCATTACTCTGTACACACACAGAGTTTCACAGTTGCCATGTTTGGGATTAGAACTCCTACCTAACTAGTATGTTACACTACAGCATTACATAGTTATTGCACATGCCACAAAACTTATAGGGGTAGCCTTTGTCCACAGGGGTATTTCAAGGTGAATGACATCAGCAGGCTTGCTAAAGTAGGGCAATGGGAGGTGCAGTGTCTGTAAATAACCTCAAAATCATTAATCCCTACACGCACAGTTTCACAGTTGCCATGTCTGGGATTAGAACGCCTACCTAACTAGTATGTTACGCATTATGCAGTTATCACATGAGCACAGAGCTTATAGGGCTAGCCCTTCTCCAAAGGGGTATTTCAAGGTGAATGACATCAGCAGGCTAGCTAAACTAAGGCAATGGGGAGTGCAGTGTATGTGCATGGGCCATAAACCATTCCTCTGGAAACACACACACAAAACTCAGTCACCCACAACATTTGACAGGAGAGTGTATATGACTGCTAGATGAATAATGACATGTACTGTCATGTTACACAGTTATCACAAGCACCACAGACACTATAGTGCTGAGGGCTACCAGAAGCAAATGTCTACAGTGATAGACATTGGCACATCATGTGAAATTGGCCAATTGGATGTGTGGTGGGTGGGACAGGCCTCATGATGGGAAGCTTTTTGTCACTGTCTGTCTCTCTCTTCCCCACATCTCTGTTTGTGTATGTTTGACCTATTATAGTGTTTTGTCCTTGGATATATGTGTGTATTCCTATCTGATGTGTGTGCAAAGCATGACTGGTGTGCAATGGGGTGTGTGCACAGAAATCTGCAACTGACATATATGTATAGTTCACTGCTGTTGTCAGACATGGGCTTCATTTCTGTAAAGTGTGGGAGCATGCCCAGTATGACCCTTCTGTATTTTGTTGTCAGACATGGGCTTCATTTCTCTAAGTGTGGGAGCATGCACAGTATGCCCTTCTGTATTGAATGGTGTGCATCCATTCCAGGTAGGTTGTACTCCAGTGCAGGCATTTGTGTTCTACACCTACAGCTAGCAACCTGTTTCTGCAGGATATTTGTAGATAGGTTGACAATATGGAGTCACAATGGGCAAAGGGTAGTGAGATACTGTAACTAATCATGTCTGTGCTGCTTGTGCTACATAGTTTTGGTGTTAGCAGACATAGTCAGACATATGTACTGTTTTACACTGTGATGTATTATGACATCAACTACTGCCAGATATACTTATTTGCTCACAGTAATTTCCTGGGGAATACAAGAGGAGTGAAGCTGTGTCCAGTGTTGTGGTCTGCAGCCTACATATTCTTGCACACTCATGCCATTCTGGAGGGAGAGCTGCAGACACTTACTGATGGTTCTGTGTAAATGGTCCAGCACCTTGGTACTGTGGTGGCTGAGGATCCCCTGCATGTACATCTATCAACATGACAGAATGGCCATATCCTGCTCTGGCCATACCTCTCAGCTGTAGAGATTCACACAGGTTACCCAGAGGGACGGCTCATATATCTGGTCAGTTCCCCTTCACATTGTGGTTTATGAGCAGGTTTGTAGCCACCCATTCCTGGGTTTGCAGGCAGGGATAGTATAGGCACACAGAGTTTCAGACTTCACACACTCCATGGCATCCATGCTTCTACCCCCCCCTTTATTCTATCCTCTTCCTAACATTATGCAAGTGATATCTGATAAGTATCCCTACAGTTATCCCTTCATCCCAGCGGTATTTAAGGGTTGGTTCACAGTTCATGCAGTAGGACATGGTGGACATGCTGCTGGGATTTGTCGACATAGCCTTGCATTTGTGTTCTGTAGACTGTGTTATGTCCTTATTTGGGACTCCATGAGATAACATACATTGGCAGTACAGGTGAGGCACAGGCCTTTGACAGAGGACTGTATGGCATTTGGTAGTGATGCAGGCCATCTGTAGCAGGCCAGTGCATTCTGTCACTCCTACAGTCCCAGGCTGCAAGCCACTGGATTCCCCTGGGGTTACAGGGTAGGTGTACAAGGTGTCAATGGCAATAGTTTCTGTCCTTATTAATCCACTGTTGTGGAAGCTGACAGGGTGCTGCTTACAGCTAGGGACACACCTGCATGGTACACCTCTTTAGCATGCTGCATTCTGTGGGTATTCCCATAAAGAAGTGGGGGTCATACTGTACTCATTCCCAACAGCAGGGATATTACCTATGATGAACCTGTGACCGATGGTGGGGTGAGCTGAGTGCATGTATGCTATTGGAGCTTCTTGAAGCTGACTCACAGATATACGTGGGGCATTCCCCTTATGCTGGCTTATACAGGGGCATCAGCAGTTTCTCAGTAGTTCATAACTGTGCCTTTTGTGGTCTGCCAGTGTTTGGCCAGACTACATCAGTATTCCATACTACACGGACAACTAATGTGCTGCTAACCTGTATGTACAATTCCAAAGGTGTGTCCATTTGACAGTTACATTTTATATACTCTGTCTGGGGTACTTCCACCTGTGTAACATGTGTATGTCTGGGCCCACATTCATGCCATGTACATCTTTCAGATAGTGACAGATATTACATCTGAACAATTAGTATGGATTACTGCTGGATTGGGTCTTGCTGGGATGCATTGTCTTTCGCACTGCAGTTGTCAGAACTTGGCCCTGTCATCAACAGTACTGGCCATAGGCCACCGGGACACAACCCTCCATGCCTACATGCTGACCACTTCTACACAATATACAACACACAGCAACCTAACACACATAACCCTACATATTGTACATGTGCAACAATCTATCCTACTAATTTGGCCAGCTCAGGTAATCTGTGCTCCACTGTTATTATACCCACATGTGCATGTTACTACATTTCTATGTAGGTTTATGGGGGGGGACACACCTGACAACTGTAAACATTTGCTATGACTTTACTGGTATTTCAGGTACTCTGTTGGCTTCCATTTCATTCTGTATTCTGACCTATCATGCAGACTAGAGGCATATCATTGGAGTACAGATCTTAGGCTTTATTGACCTACATTTCAGTTTCAGATGTCTTACCCTTCAGAACTAACACCCAACTGCCTGACCTGTTCTAGTCTGCCTGTGTAGGTCTGGAGGGGGGCTGTTCTCTGTTGCTATCAATTTGAGGCCTTAGCACAGCCTTTCTTTGTGGCCATCTACACCTGTCCTGCTGGCTGAGACTGTTGTTGGGTATGTGACCCTCACTGACATGCATGTGTGTGTCCAATGGAGACACATTTGGCCCAACACATGTCCTGCAGTAGGATTTGTCACATTGTCTAGTACTGCCTACTATGTTGACACCAGTATTTATTAGACACCAGTATTTATTATAGGTTCATAGGTTCATACTAGGCTATCTGCCCAAGGGCATTTATAAGCCTAGCCCATAGTTATGTGGCTTTCGCCACCCCTTTAGTTTGAATAAAAACTATGCCTATCATTTTGCTGTGCCTCTGTCAAGCAGTGACACTGAAGTAATCCCTGGGGTATATCTGCGATCTCCCATCCATTGGTCAAGATTCCTCTTGAACAAGGCCAGCGAGGTGCTCTGCCTCACATGTACCGGGATTTTGTTCCACAGCACAGGGAGTCTCTGGGTGATGAATCTGTCCCTCCAGCACGTTCTATTTATAACCGTGTCAAGGTTTAAGTCTCCGCCCTTGTGGTTCTGAGGGATCTAGATTTTTGAGGTGAAGCATATTCATCAAATCTGGGTTTGACATGGCCTTATATGTCAGGCACAGGTCACCTCTGAGCAAGCGGTATGAGACTGAATAGAGCTGGAGTTCTTTCAGTCAGGCAGCATAAGACATATTTTTGAGACCCTTTATCCTTTTGGTGAGGAACTTTTGGGGCCTTTCAAGCTGCAGCAGGTTTCTGGTCAGATACATTCCGAACGGGGCATTCCAATCATAGGTCTAATGAGTGATGAGTACAGGAGGACGATGACCTCCCTTGATCTAGATGTGAATCCCTTCATGATCAGGTGGGCGATATAGAAGGTTTTCCTAACTACTTTAGCAACATGAGTGTCAAACGAAAGGCTACTGTCAACCTGGGTCCCCAGATCCCTGATGACTTTTTCTGTGCTCAGTGGATTGCCACCTATATGTTAGCTATGGGTAACCTTGTTTTTCCCGAAGGGTATGACTATGCATTTTTTGGCATTTAACTTCAGGCCATGGCTCTGGCACCAGTTATCCGTTTCTGTGAGGCCCTTCTGGAGGATATCTGTGTCAGATGTGTTTTCGACTATGGCGCCCAGTTTGCAGTCATCTGCAAACTTTGTCAGCCATAACCCCCATGTGTTTGCTTGTACTTCAGAAAAGTAGATGCCGAACAAGAGTGGACCCAGGACTGAGCCCCGTGGGACACCACTTGTGACAGGCTTTGAGTCTGACATGGCTCCAGCAACTCTGACCCTGTGGGTTCTGCCACTTAGCCAGTTTGCAACCCATCTTGTGATGTATGGGTTTACATTCAAGCTGATGAGTTTTTCGATGATACCCGAGTGGGGTATTGTGTCGAAGGCCTTTGCCAGGTCGAGGTAGGCTGTATGGACTGCCTTTCCCTCATCAATGGCCTTGGTGACTGTCTCGAAAAAGTCAACCAAGTTTAAGAGGCAGGATCTGCCTTTGACAAAGCCAAACTGGGTTGGATCCAAAGTCTGCAAGTTCCCTATGTCTTTATTTATGAGTTCCATTATGATCCTCTCCATGGCTTTGCAGATAAGGCTTGTCAAGCTAATGGGGCGGTAATTTCCAGGGTCTGTGGAGGCACCGCCCTTATGAAGTGGGACCACAGTCGCCGTCGCCACTCCTTGGGTCGTATCCTGAGGTGAGGCTAAGATTAAACAGCTGTCCTAACTGTGGGTTTAATTCCTCATTGAGTTCATGAAGCACACAGCCGGGGACACCATCCAGTCCCATGGATGCTGTGTTTTTTGCCTTAGTGAGGGCAGTTCTCACCTGGGCATTGGAGATGTTTGGGGGCTACAATCCTCTGGAACAGATATCTCTCCTTTTTGGGGGAGAAGTTTGCACTGAACCTGTCAGCCAGTATGTTGGCAATGTGTGTAGGTTCAGTAATTTTCAAATCATTTTGAACTAATTCTGAGCATATCTGGGAGTTTCCTCCTAGGTTTCTAACATAGCTAAAGAAGGCCTTATGATTGTCTTTAGAGTCCTTGGCGATTTTTCTCTCAAAATTTGCCTTGGATGATTTTATGAGAGCTCTTAGTTTTTTACTTATAATGATCAAAGGTGTCTTACCTTTCAAGGATTTTGCTCTATCTTGTAGTAGCTTTCTCCTTTTGTTGTAGAGCTTGTTTATGGCTGGGGTCCACCAGACTGGATGCTTGCCTTTGGTACAGAGAGTCTTAGTTTTGTTTGGGATTGCCTGATCCATGCAGTCCTGTAGGTGCTGGTAGAAGGCATTTGTAAGTGATTCAGCGGTTTGAGTAATGTTTACCACTGGCTCAGGGGCCTTAAAGAAGACCACACTAGTTTTTAGAAGTGTGAAATCGGCTTTTGAGAAGTTTTTCACTGTGGTCTTTTTTGTTTCAGGTGGGGGCGGGATGAGGACTTCCAGCTAGATTAGTTTATGATCTGATCTCACCAGTGAGGGGTATACTTCCGGTGTTGAACATTTTGATCCCATGTTCGTGATGATGAGATCAAGTATGTTTTCTCCTCTTGTGGGGATGGTGACTAGTTGTTCCATGGCATTTGAGTTTATGAACTCCAGGAATCTTTGGGTTAGAGTGTTCGGGCTTGAGTAGTGTTCCCAGTCTATATTAGGGTAGTTGAAGTCACCTAGTATGATGGTGTTTGGAGATACATTTATCCCCTCCAATGTTATCAGGAAGGCCATGTGAGGTTCCTGAGTTTGAGAGGGTGGCCTGTAACATGCTACAAATTGCAGAGCAGTCTTGCCTATGGTTAATTGCACCTGGATGGTCTCCGATGCATCGTGCGTTGCCACCAACCTTGAGGTGTGGGTGTCCTTTATGAATATGGACACCCCCCCTCCTTTCTTGGTGTTGTCCGGATTTTGGGGCCGGAACGCATGATATGAGGTGAAACCTGTTAGTGCTGGGGTGCTCTCAGGAGCCTTGAACCAGGTTTCTGTCACAGCACAGACATCGATGTTCTCCATATTGAGAAGGGCCTCGATGGATTTTATGCTGCCCGTATAGGTGTCTACTATCTGCTGCCATCCCATTCAGCCACCCGATTCCCTTGCATGCTCATATCCGTACCATAGATACAATTAGCAGAACATTCTACTCCATTCAGCAACTGATAGGGAGAGTGACTTACCTTGTGGCTGTGCCAGTATTGAGGATGGTGCTGGAGGGCTATGTCAGATGCACATAGTACACTCCCTATACATGGTTAAGCATGGGTAGCATCATGTTTGACATCCCTTTTACTGTATGGGTGAGTCAGAGAATGGTGTCATTCCCTGGGTTCCTACCATGTCAGTGTATGTGCTATGTGTTGCCTCTTTGCCAAAGCCTAGGCATACTGGGTACGCCTCCTTCTGCCTACAGGGGCAGGCTCAGGTTGTTCCTCCTCCGAGTCAGTTTGTGCCTGTGCTGGCCTTGGCAATGGTGGGGGTGGGGGGTTGTGTGGCCCTGCCCCGTGCTGTTCCTGCTGCAGCTGTTTCTGCAGGATCATATTGCATGGCATGGTGCATACAATGAAAATTTGGGTACATGTAGCTGGAGTGTACTGCAAGGCTGCACCGGATATGTCCAGGCACCAGAACCTTGACTTGAGCATCCCAAGCATACACTCTAATATGATTCTGGTTTGTGTGTGTGTGTGTGCCTCATTATGGAGTTCTTGTTCAGGTGTGTGTGCATTTCTGATGGGTGTCATCAGCCATGGCTGCATCCCCTACTAGGTGGCCATATGGGATGTCCCCAATGGCAAATCTCTAGTACATATGAGTCATATGCCAGATGTGGGAGTCGTGATAGCTTCCAGGGCTGACAGCACACACATTCATTCTAATGCCGTGGGCATCGCACACAACCTGGCAGTTGATGGAGGGAAGCCCTTGCGGTTTGTCTAGACCCTACCCTGCTCACCGGGTGGTGTTTTGATGTGTATGTGCGTGCTGTCTATAGTACCCACTAACTCAGGGTATTCTGCTATTTGGTGGAAGAGATGCATATTGCTGGTCAACGCCTCAGTGGTGTTGTGGAAGTATATGTGCTCACCGGCATGTGCTGACATGGCATCCAGGAATTGGTGGAGTACCCTGGATGCTGATGCCTGTGAGATCCCCATGATATCCCCATTTGGCCTTTGAAAGGTACCTGTAGCTAGTATTCTTAAGCCTACACATACCTTGGTATCCACTGGGGTGGGTTCCCCTCTGTTGGTTCTGTGTGTGAGGCTTGGCCGGCACAGCTCAACAATTTGCTGTAGGAGGTCTCTGTCCACCCTATAGCGCTCCACTATCTCCAGCTCATGTAGCCCCTGGTAGGTTACCCTGGGTCTGTACACTCTTCTCTTTCTCCTCACTGTGGGTTGGTCATCAGCATTCTCATCCTCACCACCCTCAGCTTCTTCCACATATTGATTTATGAGAGTGACAGCAGCCCCTATCATTTTGCTGGTTTTGTTAGGTAAAATTTCCCCTTTGAGTACACCAGTGGTGTAGAGTTTGTGGGAGAAACCAGAGTGAAAAGTGTTTGCATAGTTTATAGTAGTGTCCTGTACTGGGCTGGGCTGCTGCCTGTGTAGTTGGCTGATTCTGATACATTTCACCTGCCATCTATAGTAGTTCTCCTTGATTACCTTCCTACTGCTGTTTTCCCTTCCCATTGGCTTCCTGTTTAAGCCCCGAGGCAAACCGCACAAACCGTGTTCAGATGTGAACGGAGCTGCTATTTTCTGGTTTTTTTTTTTTTTTGTTTAAAACCCGGTGCGTGGTGCTCACACCTGTTTAGGCAATGTAAATACTGCTAGGCAGCGTCAGACACACACCCTTCCTTAGCTGTGCTTAGCGAAGGGCAAACACGGGCCACTGTGCTCCAATAAGCTTACAGCAGTCATGACACGCCCCCTCATGAAGTTATCTATCTCTTAGGCTTAGACCATGGTGTTATTGCACTTACACAGTTGGGTGCAAGCTAGCACTGAGGGGAAATCTGTGATTCAGTATCATTCCCCTCATTTGCATAGAAATGACTGCTAATGCAGGGTTTCAAAACCGACAATCAGCCTCCCTCCTTAGCAACCACTATTCTATGGTCTTGTTGTGTTATGCATGCCATTGACTATTATGGCAAAATGATGATTTTGGTTTAAAAGCTTATTTCCAGCTTTTTTTCTTATTTTTGGGCCGATCCTGTTTGCGCACCTCTGCCCTACGCTTAAACGGCCGAAATCGGACAAACAAAAAAAAAAGTTATTTTTTATAATTTTGAAACTAGTTTTCATGCCTATGGCCATATATTTGGCCATTGGCATGTCTAACCCTTATAATACATGCATTTTTTATGAGCTGTCATGCCTCCGTTTTGTAGTTTGCAGAAATGTATTCAGCTACTGGCTGAATACATTTTTGCAGTCTACAGTATTCCTGCATGGATGCCTGCCTGCTTCCTGGATTGCTAATTCACCTCATTTGCACGGTTTTCACCAGCAAATGAGATAATTAGCATACAGGGGCTGTGTCCATGCAGGAATAGTGCAGGAGCACTCGTGCACAGCCTGGGAGCTCATTCCTGGATCGCACATTGGCCATATTGCCTGCAGCAGCTCTTGCACTATTCCTGCACACCGTGTAGAGCCTGCTGAATCCTGGGGATTGTGTTCATTTCTGATGTCTATAGTAATGCATGTCTAACTTCAATGTTATTTTCAACTAAGGGCAATCTTTTTAAGAGGGAGGATGTAGATCAATGTGTGTATATGCATCCTTAAGAGGTTATCTAAGGGTTTGCACAAGTTTATAAATACTGAGCACATGTGAGCCTGACTGCCATTTTGTAGTAAGCATGTATGTCTTTAAGGTCTGTCTGTTAATCAACTTGTGTATATTTTATGATGCTGCTATCCATCTTGATGAGTGTCGATGTAATAAAGGATCTAAACAAACTACCCTCCCTGTTCATCATCTATATTAGGGAGGGAAGACCAACAAACCTGTTCACAAGAACATAATATTCTACAATGTGCGCAAAGAGCATATAATGTTCTTACATATCTACTGATATGGGTCTTTATGCTGAGTTAGTAAGAAGGGAAGCAGATGCATTAATGAGTATGGTTTGTGTCATTTTTTCACTTTAAATCAAATCCCTATCCACGATGCATATTCCCCTGAATGGATTTGAAAACAAACATTAACTATTATTTTCTGAAGTAATCTACTCAATACATTGTAATATTTTAGAAGTTAAGCTAAATTTTAAGCAGATTTCTAAGCAACTGGCCGTTTTTCTTTTTTCTCCTCCTCTCTAATCTGCTTGTAATGTATTGTGTAAAGTCTTAACTAACATTGTTGCAAAAATTGTAATCTATCTGTGTATGTACCTAAATGTCTAAATCTGGAGCTCTTCTTCCCGGGCCTCCACTGAAAATGGGTTATGTGACCCAGTCAGACTACTCCGGTCAACAAATGTCAAATAAATAAATAAATACATAAACTCTGGGTGAAGTGAGACCAACCCCCACACAACCCATGCCTGTTGCTCTGTCTTTGCAGTCACATAGCTATTATAACCTGCAATGAGGTATCACGGTCTTGGTAAATTAAAATATTTTAAACAGTCTAATCCACTTAATGGGATGGACTCAAAAATTAGGCTTCACTTAAAAGCAAAGTTATGACAGACAAAAAACACACTGAAGTTAAGAGCTAAGAAGAGCAAAGAGTTAATCTGTCATGGTAATGTTCCTTAAAAAACGTTTCTGAAAAATGATGAAAAAAATAATGACAGTATTAAAAGGCAACTATCCCCATATGCTAACATTTTTTTACCACAGAGTAGTTTTCTTTCATTTTAATCCAAGAACTAAATACAGAGTGTGAAATATGAATAAAGATATTCCTTCTTCTTAGTCAAGTGCAAAACAGAGGAGTTTAAACTTGATTGCTGTTCTGTACATTGGAACTGCCCAAAGCTATCAGTGCTGATGCAGTTTCTATTTTTGTGCCAGCAGTTATTATTTTCAGTTCCTCAATTAGCAACTGATTGATTGCTTTTTCATAGGAAATGACTGCCAATGAAGTCTTGTTTGTGCAAAAGAAGCAATTCAAAGTGTATGGTCTTTTCTTTTCTGTGGTAATCTAATTAAGGAGTTAGTCTATATAAGTAAGAGGAATATGGGAGCTGCAGGGGGTTGTCCCCCTGCAGCAGTTTTTTTTGGTTTGTTTCATTGAGTTGAACCTTTAACTGTTTTGTTTTATCCATTTGAAGTTTCAATGAATTGGTCTTTGATAAAACACAGGAAAAGCGCACAGAAAACATAATTTAAGAATTCAATAAAGAATAACACCAGCAGCTAGGATTAATGGTTCACCTAATACAAACTGATCGATCACAAAAATAAAAATAAATAGATGAACCAAAACAAAGCCAGGATTTATTCAAGATAAGGTTAGCACTTTCATGGGTATACAGTCCACTTCTTCAGACCCTATTTTTTTTAAATTATATTATTATGATGCAATCCTGAAATCCTGAATACCCTAATCATCAATTCTGTATTGATAGACCTGGGAACACAAGTAGACTGCAACATGTATCTACTGTGTTGAGGAAGGTTTTCTACATATTGCATCAGATTAGCAAAGCCATTTCAGCAGTTATCACATTCAGTTCTAAATCCCCTATAGTCATTCCTCCTCAGGCCTACTCTTGAAAATAATGCTCCCTTTGCTAGGTAGTATAAAAGACACCTCCCAAAACTTGACAGATCTTAGACATTTATAAGTAATATAAATCAGGGTGTCAAATGTGCCTAATATGGACAGACTGATGTAGCTGTCACTGTACTCAGTATGATATAGACTGCTTCAAGGTGACATCAATGCTTCCAGTGCTATCTCTGACCAAATTGTGATAGAAATGCTGCCCCTACATATGCCATTTGGGACTACAGTCAACTGTTCAAGGGCCATCGATGTAGACTGACATATATAGGACATGCTGGAGAGACAGAATCATCTCCCATAGGTTGCCCCTCCTCTGGAATAGGCTTCAAAATCATCTCATGCCGAGCACCTCCATGACACTGTTTCATCACAGCCTGGATGACTTAATGTGAAACTGTTAATCTCTGCCCTGCATTGTCCCTGCTTCTCACCTGGACATGGGTATTCCTTGCTAGACAAATCTTGCCCATACAAGATATATGACATTGAATTTTATATTTTTATTTAATGGCTAGGCTTCTAAACACCATCAGGTCAATAGCCTAGTAACATCCTATGTACCTATGAAGTTATGATGATGTACATGCCAGAAATATTGTTATACCATATTACTGTTTTGATGAGAGTTGACTACAGTGCATTCTTAAATCCTGATATCTGAATATGATGTTGTGACGTTGTGACGTGTGATGTGCACCATAACCCTGTAATAAAAATAATTGCAGGGAAAATTTCAGATTGTATGATACAAATTTCAGTCGTTAACTTAACAACCCTTTCAAGAGCTTCTACTGTAAGGAAGTGAAATGGTGATGCTAGCATCTGTATAACAGGCCAAGTACAATATAACTGACAGGTGCAATCAGTTCAACACCACACATGCAGATGTAATCATTTATGTAAATAGTCATCCTGTACATCAAACACATAGCTTTGCTATCCCTGAATCAAAAAGATGGAAAAAAGGGATATGGCACAGTTATCATCACTTGCACAGGGTGTTGTGTGGGGGTGCTGAAGACCTAGGCTGACAAAAAAGGTATGCGAGTGTGTGAGAGTAAGGAAGTGAAGCAGGCAAGATGCACCATGAAAATGCTGTGTGTGTGTCTGTAGGTGCCCCCAATGTAACATTGATGTGTGAGCATACCTCACAACTGTACAGATTTGTGAAGAATGTCCAGATTTTTGCCTCATAT
This sequence comes from Protopterus annectens, assembly GCF_019279795.1. Taxonomy (NCBI): domain Eukaryota; kingdom Metazoa; phylum Chordata; order Ceratodontiformes; family Protopteridae; genus Protopterus; species Protopterus annectens. Next base: position 1,288,146,863 of record NC_056733.1, on the reverse strand, counting down.
TTTTGGTCCATTTTTCATAAAATTGAGGTTTTCTGGCAAATTAGTGATAAATCATTAAAGACTGAAGTTAGAAAATAACGACAGACATTTCAGCTTCAGACTTCATATCATTCAGAAAATTCATGCTAATGCAAAACCTATTATTCTATCAATTATATAAGTTTGTAAGAACAATATTTAAAAATTGTCCCTATTTTTGGGCTTTTGCCCCACTTTTATTTATGGCTTTGTCCAGATTCCTTGCTCCAAGTGTTTGAGTGGTTTGTCTGCGAGTTTCTGCATGGACACAGCCAAGCTCAGTTCTAGCTCTACATGTTTGTATGTCAGACAGATGTGAGCCATGCATGGCAGAGTTGACAGTTCATCGCTGTCATCCCTGACCATGCGAACTGGCTCTGCTAGGAGTTGCACTGGCACCTCCATGCCGAAGGGCAGATGCAGGGCTACTACCTGCAGGTGAGTGATGTCTGCTGGACATGCTCCATTCACAGCAATGCCCAAGACCACGAACCCATGGCTTGCATGTCTGGGTGTGGACAGTACACTCCCTGATGGAGCAGTGAAAGTACAGCCACTATGGGAGCATGATCAGATGCAGCCCCACTGGCTCACAGCACATGTAGTTGTTGACCCATGCCCACAAGGCTGAAATTCCCCTCCCAGAAGATGACCCATTACAGACAATGTGCATTCCATGACACACCTAGCTCCAGTGTGTTATTCATCCAATCCATGGAATCAATAACACAGTGGAGTCAGTCACAGATGTCAGACTGTGCCACATCTATAAACCTGTGCATTTGTCTGAAGTACCTTTCTGAATGTACCTGTGCCTCCATGATGGCCCTAAACATATGTTGCATTACACATGAAGAGACACCTGCACCATGTGGAGGAGGGACAGCAGGCCTCCTCTGAGCACCCCTATTGAACTCCTGCATAGCACCTTACCGAGAGTTTGGCTATGGCCAGAGTCAACAAGCTCTGAAGCAGCAGTGGCTACACTTCCCTGTCAATGTCCTTGCCCTCCACCTGTCCGGTATCTGTGCCCTCAGTGGACTAGGGATGTGAAGGCATACTGGCTGTGTATGGGGAAAATGGGGGTGGTCACTGGGTGTCAACCTCTGCGTCAGATTCAGCCTCTGCAACCCGCGTCAGATTCAGCCTCTGCAACCCCCAACTGTGCCTCACTTTGGCCACCATCATCATTAGAGTCTGATGAGACACTGATATCAGGTAGCGCAGGGGATATAGAAACACTTCCATGATCACCTGTGATAAAAGGAGAAAACACAGGAATACATTAATACCTGCACTACTATGGTGCAATATATGCTAAACAATTTACACTGCTGTCACTCTCAACCTCTTAGAGCAAGAAATCTGGACAAAACCATAAATAATGAGTGAACAAAGGCCCAAGAATAGGGACAATTTTTAAATATTGCTCTTACAAACTTAGAAAGTTGATAAAATAATAGGTTTTGCTTTAGCATGACATTTCTGAAGGGTATGAAGTCTGAGACTCAGATCTCTGTCATTATTTTATGTCTTCAATCTTTAATGACTTGTCAATAATTTGTCAGAAAAATCACTATAATATGAAATATGGGCCATAAATATGAGTCAAAAATCTGGACATTCAGCAAAAATCTGTACAGTTGCAGGTATGCAGACAGTACAGCAATACATACAGCAGGCCTGAGAGGACACGTTATCAGATATCTTGGAATTTATCTACAGTAGTGACATAAATGTATTATGCTTAGCAACTGCAACAGCCCTATGTCTCTGAATTCCTGATGGTCCTGAAATAAGTAAGGGAAGAATGGCAACAGCACCACATTTAACAGTATAACAGGGGTAATACCTTTACTCATCTATATCTGCAGTAACAAAGATGTTAACAGAATGTGTATGACAACTTCAAAATAAGCTTAAAACTGCAGCTTATCTTAAACTCCCCCACCGAAAAAACAACTTGACACACACATATAAACTATTGACACTATTTCAGAATGCCACAGTATTCTAATGATAATCTAACAAAGCATACCTGGAAACTCCTCTTGAGATGCAGGAGTGGTGCCCATGTCCAGAACTTACTGGGTCATTGATTGCTGGGACCTGTCCTGTGTGGCAATGTTTGCCAGGAACTCCTCTGGGCAGTGAGGGAGGGTTCTGCAGCAGACCCACCACTGGTGATCTGGCAATCACGTGCCACTGCAGCCTCCTTGCAGCTGTTATCAGAACTGTGGCTCTGTGATACCCCATATAATTTATGCTGCAGACTAATTCATCCCACATGGCTGCATGCTGAGCCATATTGGCCCACCCTCTGGACAGCAGTACTGCGAGATGCTATCGCAAGCCCTCTATGATGAGGTCATTCTCAGCCTCGGTATATGAGGGCCTACGTCGAACAGACATTTTGTGTCCTGAAAGACAAAAAAATGATAACACATATAAGGATCACATAAGTACAAATACACTGTTTACAGATAAAGCAAGGAAGGCTGTCAGTATTCTCTACCTGATAAACTCTAAACATTTAACAGGGGTCAAAAACTAAAGAGGGAGGATACAAAACAAGGAGAGTAGCAAGGGAAACATATACCATAAGAGATACTCAGCTATGCTCACCCACCCAAAATAGCAGTCCATTCTAGTTTGTGGCATAGCAGGAACAGCAGGAATTCATGTTTGTCCCACAGAAATGAAATAACAGACTAAAGACCAACTGTGCTAACTAAACAACTGTGAAACACTAAAAGTGCAATCATAGGACCTTTCCATGAAACATGTGTACATAGTTATCACATAGCATTAAACTTTCAGCCTACTCTACATCCTCTGTACCTCTGAAATTGCTTGAAAAACAAGGAAGGCCATGTCATGATTACAGTTCTAAAAAATGCATACAGATTTACTTCACATTATTCTTAACTTCATTCCAGCATATGCATTATGTAGGTAACAAAATGGATACATACCTGCTGGAGCGCAATACTCCTCTGTAGAGATACGCTGTTCAAAATAAATGTGTCACCGAGTTAAACAATACAGTAACTCTCATCCACATCAGTTTGCCTAGGTACACATTTGCCATTTTATAATGGAATACATTAGTAATGGATTGCATCTGTCTTGGTCTGTGCTTTAGAGATACTAATTACAGCATAAGCAGCTGAATTGGATGCTACTCAACCAATCTTGTGATGCTAGTCAACAAGATGTAAAGCATCCATCTATACTCCATGCTGTTTTTTTATGCAGATTAAGAAAATAGTGGAGTACAAACACAAAGGAATCAGACAGCTTGTTAGTAGCTGCTGCTTTTTTAATACATTTGTCTGTGCTACAGGCTGAACACAATGCTGCTGCTACCAATAAACATAGACAGAGAAGGTGAAGACTTTGCAGGTAAAGGAGACATTACAGGAAGTATGCGACCTCTGGCAGCCTAGATATATGTTGAGAAGTGCCTACACCCTGTATTGGAAGGTCGGTATTAAAGGACACAAAAATGTTTCTTAAATCCTTATATGAAATGATGACCAGTATAAAGAGTGAATTTATTTTTGTCACCATGGATATAGTGTCACTATTCACGGTGATTCCCAATAATTGGGGGGTTGAGAGGATTCGTGACCTGCTTAACATTAAAAAAGTGTATAGTAATATCAAAATTGAATTGATTTGTAGCCTATTGGAAATTATTTAGAAAATAATATATTCATTTTCAGTGAGTGTATATATTTACAGAAGGCTGGCGTAGCTATGGGCACAGCTTGTGCCAATAGCTACGCCAATTTAACATTGGTCTCGACTATTGTTTTGTCAGAGAGTAGCAATTTTTACAATGAGATTCTATGGTACACACATTTTGTTGACAATGCTTTTTTGCTGTGGGGAGGGAGTATTGATAGGTTGGAATTATTTGTAAACTATTTACATAGCACAACTGATTTTTTTAAGGTTCACCTATCAATATTCAGCCAATGAAATTGATTTCCTTGATGTTAAAGTACTAAAAACCTCATCACAAGAAATAGTTACTGGCTTGTATAGGAAACCTACATACAAGAATAGTATACTACATAAGAGCAGTATGCACCCTACTCATGTTTACAGGAACGTAATTAAAGGGCAATTTATGAGGATGAGCAGACTTCATAACACAGAAGAGGGCTTACAAGAAGCAGTCACCTTACTAGAAGGTGATTTTAAGAAGAGAGGTTACAACAAAAAGGAAATAGATGACAGCATTGAAGAAATGTATGAAGGATGTAAATATAGAGGGACCCCCTATTTTTCGAGTGATGTTCAAAATAGACTATCAAATGAGAACAACATGAGTAAGGTTAGGTTTCCGATAACTTACTCGAGTGACATCAGAAGATTCTGTGCGATCTTTGAAAATAATTGGGGTATCCTGACAACTATAAATGAACTGCAGGGGGTGATAGACAATAAACCCAGTTTCTCTTTTAAGAATAAAAAATCACTAAAGAGGCAGTTATGCTACAAAGCAAGTTCTAATAGAAATAATAGAACAGTTTATCAAAGAACTGGGACTTTTCCATGTAGAAAGTGCACGGCATGCAACTATGTATATAGTAAATCTACTTTTCAACACCAGACCCTCAGATTTGAAATAAATATAGATTTTTATGCTGATTGTAAAACTAGACACCTGGTATATTTTAGTTTCTATACAGTCTGTCATGCCTTTTATATTGGGAAAACTGATAGTTTAAAGAATGTATACAGGAACATCTGAGGGACATTAACAACAAGAAAGAAACTAGTGCCTTGGCCAAACATGTGCAGTCTGCAGGCCCATCAAATACTTTCAATTTTATGGCCCTAGAGGTTGTGTAACCCAACATTAGAGGTGGGGACATGAGCAATATTGTAGAAGTGGAACAGAAATGGATTATGTTATTTAAGGCAGATAGCTATCCAGGGTTAAATAGTGCAGTGTTACTCAAACCTTTTTTAAAAGCAAGACCTCTTAAGCATTGACACAAACATATTTTCATTAGTGCATTAGTAATCAAGTTATGTTGTTGTTATATAGGACTGTTTTAACATGTTGTTGTTTTAATTATTTTTTGCATATATCTACTTTATGATGTCATCAATGAGAAGTTGTATGATTGGACATGATATGGTTTAAATATAGAGAGGTTATATGTATTAGTTAGAGTCTGAGGAAGCGGTTTGTTATTTATCGCGAAAGCGCTTACTTTACTAAACTTTCACCATTTTGATATCAGAAGTGGTCAGTTCACTCCATTATTTTTATACTTTATGTTTTTAGGTGAATACCAATTGTTAACCCAGTCAAGGAACTTTTTTGCATCTTTCACAGACTACTAGGGGACATGCATGGTGTGCCATAGGCATCAGCATCCAGGATCCTCCAAACATTCCTGCATGCTATGCTACAACAAGTTAGAGAGCACATATATTTTACCATTAGTTCTGAGGAGAGGGTCACAAGAATGCTACAACTGAACCATGTATTGCACTAGCCTGAAGTAATGTGTGCCATACATCGCAGTCATGTTCACATGAAAACAACATCTGGTGAACAGGGTAGGGTCTACATTAACCATAAGGTCTACCACTTAAACAAATGCCAAGTCATGTGTAATGGCATGGGAACCATCTGGAACGTGTGCTGGCAACCGTGGCAGTTAACATGAGTTGCATATGTGCCACATCTCCCAACTGCACCAGATGTGTGCTATGGGGAATATCTCACAGGCTCATTTAGGGGTGTATGCATGCTATACACTGGAGTCATAGCTGATGAAACCCATCAGAAATACATGCGCGCCCACACACACACACACACACACACACACACACACACACACACACACACACACACACACACACACACACACACACACACACACACACACACACACACACACACACACACACACACGCACACACACACACACACACACACACACACAAGAACACCTTAATGAGACACATGGTGCAACTTGTAATATCATAGAGCATGTTTTTGAGCTACTGCAGTCACAGTGACTACACACATCTGGCCAAGGCCTCCATTACAATCTGTTGACTTGACCCACAATGCTCATACTTTCTGCTATGCTACCCAAGTTAATCTTGTGGAAACAGCTGCAGCAGGATCAGCAAGAGGAAGGGGAACACATCTTCCTGTAGGCAGACATAAATGTGCTCAGTATGTCCTTGCATTGGCTAGGAGACAAGCCATAGCACACTGACTCACCACCAAAGAGCCTAAAACGATCCTCCTACTTCACTATACTTTTATACTGGGAAATCATTACAGAGAAAAGTTTGACACTAAGGATACACATTGCAGTTTTTGACTTCTCAACCCTCTCTAAACCAGACAACAGGCAGGAAGCCAAACAAGCAGAGTAACCAGACCATCACAGTCTTGTTAGTACTATAGTAGGAACACACGTTTGCTCTCCCACCCCTAAAAGAACAGTCAGTGTTTTTCTGTGACATCCAACCTTTCCTTAGTTGGTAACTACATACCATATTATTCCCAGTCAATATACTTTGATATTGTAAATTCAATGATATAGTATGGTTTACACACTGTATGTCCCAGAGTACTGGTCAGAAAACTGCTGAATGACCAAGGGACACAGAAAGTTAAGACAGTGCTGTATATTTCCAAGCAAGAATCATAACAGGGTGTGTAATCACTAAGTGCAGTATTTTCAAAGATAAACATTTTGCTAAATGTACAACTAACATGAAATATTTTAATATAACTGTATACATTATGTTTAATTTGTGTGCTGAATGAGTGTTATTGCTTGCTACAAAGGTGTTTGTGTGATAAACAGGGTTAAGGCACCCATCCTGTGTTCTGAATGTGCGCTGTATGGTGATTTGGATTCCAGACCTATGTAGGCATATTTCATGTGTGCTAACATACTTCACTGTGTATGTCATACACTGATTTTTGTTTCTACCTATTACTTGTTTTTTTCTCTTAATTTTTGGGCCGTTGTTTGTGTGGTGCTATGCTTAGCACAAATGGCTTTGGCTATGCTCAGCTGGATTGTACACACAGTGGTAGTTCACAAACTGGATGATTGGACCACCCCAGTAGCAGACAGGACCCATACATCTAAAAATAGACATCAGATGCATTCTATTAATGTAATTTTGCCTGGCCAAACCTGCTAAGCACCGTTGCACTGTGTTAACAGTATGAACCTCAGAATGAATACTAATGTAGGAGAGGGTCATGTAACTTCTCCTGTGGCTGCAGATGTTAAGTGTCTGGCTGAAGTCCACATGCTCCTGGGTTTGATTATAAGGATTGCAGTCTTTATTTTACTGTTGAGACCTTGCATTAGATATCAATGAAATTAAACATAGACAAGCATTTTTATTTCATTTTTCTTGTGGCAACAGTTGTAAGTGTAGGACTACCATACATACGGGTCAGGGTTCGAATACAACAGATTCCATTCTTTTTTAATGGCGTCCCACTTCACATTACAGTCACTCTCAATTATAGCAGTTGACCTAGTATTTCTTATATCATAATTATTTTTCTGATGGCTGACACACTAATATTATGTCAGTTATGTACTTATGTATTAATGTCTGTATTGTTTACCATCTCTGTATTAGTTAGCATCATGCAAACATGTTGCCTGTATATGTGCAATGGTGAGACATGCACACCATTTTCAAATGTTGTGAAATCCAAAAGTGTGCGTTCTCAGTATCTGTGATAACTGGAATTGGTGGGAAACATCACTATAGATTGGTCATCTGCATTAGACATGGCTGGTGTTTATGGAGAGGTTTTGAGATTTCAGTCTCAAAGGTGGGTTGTGCAGGAGTCCAAACTGTTTGTAGGACTTCTAGTGAATGAGTATGGTCTCTGGCTGTTGCAGGAGTGCTATCGTGGATACTATTACAAATCAGATGCATGGAGTAGTTTGGGCTGGGATTTGTCTATTGCTACCAGTATTCCCCGCACTGGCAAACAGAAATCACTACAGAGACCTCAGGATGAGGAAAATGGATACCCTTGACTGTTGGATCGAGGAATGTTGGACTGAAGGCACTCCACAGATGTTTACGTATCGCTTACAGGCACTACTTGTTAGAGTTAGCAGCTGTATTGTTCAGGATTGGTATTCTTAATGGTAGGTGGGGTGATTTTGTCACCCGAGCTGACCTGACAGGTATGGTGCATAGGATTGTGCACTGCACAATTGGTGCATGCCTACACCGAGTGAAGACACTGCTCTCCATTCTTGTCCTAAATAACACCAAGGACACGCAAATGTCAGACACTGCAGCCATCGGCACAGTGAGGTGACTGATGACAGTCCAGTGGGTGAGGACTCGATTCTCATTGTCACCAAACTTGACCTCCATAAGTTTGTGATTTCCCCACCCTCACCCCAACCATGGTGTTCACTCCCTCTTGTGTCTGTCACCAACCCTGTGTCTTGTCTTGTATGTTTTCTCTGTCAGCAAATGCTTTCTTACCTTCCCAACTTGCATGCCCCAGACATGGCTATGTGCCTTCCCCAACATTCCTCTCTCTCATTAAAAAAAATTTAAAAAAGGCACCTGTCCCCCACCCCAAAATATTGTCCCATACACAGATCTTCATTTCACACACATTTCTACTCGACACACTTAATTTGGCCCATTTGGCTTCACAACACAATTATGTTGTTGTCACCCCTCTCTCTGGAGGTGACAGTCCAAATTCAGCTAAGACTCTGTAGATGTGATCATTTGTTACTGTTGAAGAAATGGATAGCTATGGTTCTTTTTTACACCCTTCCTTCACATTCCTCACTTCCTTTCACTTTGTTTTTCCCCCTACTTGCTCCCCCTTTCACCACTTTCCTGTGTCCCCCATTTCTTTTCTTTAATGAATCTGTACGAGATGGTGAGCGATGCACAGCATCACTAAGCAACAGTAAAAGGAAGTACTATTAGTTATATTAACTTGTATCTGATACCACTTCCATGTAGCACCAAACATTTCATTGTTACTCCACTGATTGCATAAACAGCTGATGACACAGATTCATAAGTATCACAATTTATAATCTTGATTTACAATAAAAGTATTTGAAAATGATAGATACACCTGTTTGTAAATGTTTGATTTCCCAACCCCCTGCTTGCCATTATCAAGGGTATTAGAACTTGCCAGAGATTAGGGATGTATGGCTAGGCTTTAAAAGGCCCTTGTCATCATTAGCCTAGTAAACACCCATGAACCTACAAATCTATTTGAACCCAGTACAATCTGAGCCAAAACAAGATACCATCAATGCAGTAACAAATGGTGCTACAGACTCAGTTGAGTAGCAGGTGTATTTTACACACTGAATAGATAACTGCACACTAAACTGCTGTTGCATACACCTGCTACTTAAGTAAATCTTTGTCTGCAGGTATTAAATGACTTCAAGTAGTGATAAGTACCTTTTTTGGACCACATACAACTCCTTTGGAATGCAGGTATAGGTAAAACATTTCAGTAATAGTCTTATTCCTAATATTTAAACTTTTATTAGCATTGCTTAGCCATGCACCATCACACAAACATGCTTTATAGAGAAAATGTGACAATTAATATTGATTGCATAAAATAGATTTGCTATTTACCTGACTTTGTGGCTAGATGGGTTAATGCATTGTTGATAAAGGCAGATGGCACTGGGTTTGAAACAGGGTGTAGGCATAATTTTTACAAGTGTGTATGATACTTTTACATACATTCACTGATACTACTGCTGCTTACCATTGCTTAGCAATACTGTGCATTGTGCACCATCACGCACAGATTCTTTAAAGAAAAAAAATGGGGGAGACACGAAAAGTGGTGAAATGGAGAGCAAACAGGGGGAAAAAATAAAGTGAAAGGAAGGCAGGAATGTGCAGGAAGAGTGTAGTAAAAAACCATAGGTATCCATTTCTTCAACAGTACCAAGTGATCATGTGTATAGAATCTTAGCTGAATTTGGACTGTCATCTCCAGTGACAGGGGTGACAACATAATTGTGTTGTGAAGCCAACTGGACCAAAGTAAGTGTGTCAAGTAGACACATGTCAAATGTAGAGCTCTGTATGGGACAATCATATATATATATATATATATATATATATATATTTTTTTTTTTTTTTTTTTGGGACAGCTGTACTTTCTTTTAAGGAGTGAGAGAAATGATGAGGAGGGGACACAGGCATATCTGAGGCAGGCAAGTTGAGAAGGTGAGGATGCATTTGCTGACAGACAAGACATACAAGACAAGACACAGGGTTGGTGAAGGATACAAGGGAGGTGAACACCATGGTTGGTGGGGGGGCATGACCGAGGACCCATAGACATCTGGCACTGCAACAGTGTGACTCCTGTACTTACCCAGTGGACTATTATCACTGTTCCATCACTGCACCACTGGCTGCAGTGCCTGATGTCTTCTCCTATGGCAGTTACTCTGTACCAGGATGGAAATCAGGCTGTCCATCCAGCATAGGGGTGTGCCCACTGTCTGGTGCACAAGCCTATACACCATACCTGGCAACTCAGCTCAGGTGATAAATGCACCTTCTCTACCTCTGCTCCTAGAGGGGATCATAGGCCTAGCCTCTGTTGTAAAACTACCTGAGGGTCCAGGTAGTGCAGGGTCAATGGAGGTTGGTGCCCGGCTGCAGCCCAGAAGTGCTGGGTCTTGGTGCTTGAGTCGGTGGAGTGAGTGTAGGTAGATCACGGGGAACTGGCCTACCCTGCTGTGCTGTAGTAATAACATAAAACAATGAAAACACAATAATGAAATAAAACATAACCCAAAGCAAATAGAAATAAAAAAAAATAAAAAAAAATAAAACAATATTATAAATTATTATAAAAATAATAAATAATATCATTATAAACAGAATGATAAATAATAACAAATGAAAAATATGTAACAACAAAGCAATAAAAAGTATACATAATAAAAAAGGTGGGGTGTGAGAAAAAAAGAGCATTACTAACTTCACAGTTAATATACATACATTTTTCTACATTCATTTATTCTATTCTGTTACATTTTAATTGTAATGCTACCAACTGCTAAGAAATGTCTTTATTACTTTGAATACTACCCTGTTCCTAACATATACACACTATAGTACAGATCAGTTTGCATCCAGCAATCATTCATGGGTGCATATATTGCACATATGCATGTTCCGTGTACACTGATTAACAGCAGGCCATTCAAGCCCCAGATATAGAGGTCTGCACTTAAAATACTATAATGATAAGAACATAATGATATTGCTGTTTAATGATGAAACCTAAAATGGTATTGTAAACAAGTAAGTTTTGTATTTGGGAAGTGTGGTATTTGAACCCACAACCAGTGAGTACTGTAATACTGTACTTTTCTTTTGGACTACAGCATAATGAATGCACACTTTCCTTTTACACTTTATCGATTCATGTTCACTGTTATCTGAGAATGTGCAACTGTTGCTTTGTGCTAGAGACCATACCTGTTAACCTCTTAGAGCAAGATATCTGGACAAATCATAAAAATAATGGGGGTACAATGACCCAAAAATAGGGACAGATTTTAACTATTGCTTGTACAAACATGAAAAGTTGCATAGGATTTGTGTTAACATACATTTTGACACTCATTATTTACTGACTTAAAACTCAATTATTTGTCAGAAAACCATAAATGTTATGAGGATCAGACCAAAACAGTGAGTCAAAAATCTGTATATTTGGCAAAAATATAAAAAGTTGAGAGCGATGCTACAGACTAATGCATGCATACTTACTTTTACAGTTGAGATATGCATGCTACATTTTAATTCAGCTGTATGATATAACAACTAATCCAATTTAACTGTTAATGCTAAAATAACAGTACTTTATATATTATGCTTGCATACCACATGCTTCTCTCATCCTTGTCAGTTGCAATGTGTGGGATCTCACATTCGAGGCCCTCTCTTCTGCAGCTGTGTAAAAAGAAAAAAAAAAGAATGCCATTATGAATACCAGTCTTGACTATATTCAGCTTTGATGTTTACAGTTAGTCAATGCAATTCATACTTACACATCTGTGGGGTGTTCCTTGCTTGACATTCCCTGATTCAATGATCAAGGGTATCCTGTTTCCTCCTTTGGAGATCATCATAGTGATGGCGGCATTGTTCTGCAGTGTGGGATACCTGTCATACTGGACAAAACCCTAGCCACACTAGGCTTCAGACTTATGCTGAGAGCCTGTATAGTTAGCCTGCAAGAGACAAGGGCCATGCTCCTTAACTAGGAGCCCAGCAAAGATTTTGGACTCCTGAACACCCCAGCACTGCACTTGAAAGTACACACCCTCTCCAATGACACCAGCCATGTATCCAAAAGATCAAGCTCAATATCTAATGTGCATTTCTTGCTAATTCCACTTTAAATATCATGTTTTACCACCAACTGCATGTATTGCACTTACTGAGAGTGCACATTGGCTGCATCTTGATACAGATGAAAAAGCTGCGCTACCCTTATCATCCTGCAAACACAGTAAGCCAAGTGTGTTTGTTTGCCCGATGGTAAGCATAGTGGAGCTTTTTCAAATGTATCAAAAACTAGACAGTGCACACTCTCAAGTAATGCAATTCCAATGTTATTTCATATACAGCCACTTGTGCAACTCTGTTATTCAACTAGGAGAGCAGAGCTATACTTTCATGAACATTGTACAGATTATACCCATAGTCATACTTTTCATAATATATGCACAATACTACTATAATAAATAAGTGAATGACTGACACCATATTAGTGTCTCAGCACTAATACATATACATGTTCATATCAGCAAAACTATGTCAGGTATTATAAGTGAGATTAAATACAATGTGACATGGAGCAAGAATAAAAGGTGTATGGAGTATGCAGTATTTGAACCAATGACCATCTGTGCAGTAGTCCTGAACATACAGTTCTTGACACAAGAAGGTTGAAACAGCACTTGTCTAAGTAGCACTTTATTTGTATAATCTGCAATGTCAAAACAGTATATGAAAAATGTGCATACCCTGTACTAGAACCCAGAACCATCAGCACTCTAGTCCTAGACTTAACACCTATTGCCACAGGATTAGTTACATGAGGTCCCCTATGTTAGTATTCATTGTTAAGTTGACTGTATTAGCACATCACAGCCTCTCTTACTGGGTTTACATGATGCCCAGCTATGCCCAGCAGTATTAATTGAATGCATCTGGTTTCAGTTTTTGGATGTCTGGGTCATGTCTGATACATGGGTGATCTGATATATGGGTGATCCAGTCGTGCAAATGAGGTAAGCATAGCCAAAGCCATTTGGGGCAATCTGCACATCGGGCAAACTTGGGAAGAAAAAAAATAAAAAAATAAAAAAAGAGAGAAGATTAAACAGTTACACGCACAATATTAATTAAGAATAATCCTAATATATATCGAACAAGAGAAAATAAATTGCTGAGCAATCAACCTTTCACATACAGCAAACTTCCACAGAAGTGCTATCCACATTCAAAAAGAGGTTTCACGGCCAGATGCATTGACGTGTGCCATGAAACCTTGTTTAAGCATGCAGAACTTCAATAATACTCATTGTGTTTCACCTCCACAGGCACTACATTGTGTACATGATAATACTCTATGTAGGCTCTACAAGAACCCTACATGGAGTTTACTGAATCCTGGGGAATGTTTTTATGTTTAATGGAGAGTTTTACCTTCAGAAAAATGGAGTAGCTATGGGCACTGCATATACCAATAGCTATGCCAATATGGTGATGACCTTTTGGGAATCACAAAATATTTTATGTGAATTTTCAGTTAATGAAAATATATTGCATTACAGGTGATTTCTCAATAATGTGTTTCTGTTATGGTGCAGGACATCAGATGAACTTCAAAGGTTTGTGGATGGAATTAATAGAAGTGCCAATTTTTTGACATTTACAATTAATATATCATATATTATTGATTTTTTAGATGTGAAGCTCTCGAAAGATGAAATGGGGAATTTGGAAATCGGAAATAGGAAGACTTGCTGGACAAATAAACTTTACATTGCATGAGCATGCACCTGAACTATATTTATAGAAACATGTTAAAGGGGCAATTTTACAAGCTTCTACGTTGTACACAAATGACCTTGAGCTAGAGAATGCTTTTAGTGCTATGAGTAATGAATTTAAAGAAAGGGGGTATAAAAGTGATGAAGTGACTATATCATTGAAACAGGTTAAGGCAATGAGAAGTAATTAAGGGAAATCCTATTCCTCTAAAAGAGATAAACAGAACAACGATGTATGAGTTACTTTAACTTATTCTAGCAATATTAGTACAATATGTGATATTATTAGAAGGAACTGGCCCATTTTATTAGCGGATGAAGGACTAAAAAAATTGTAGGTGATAATCCTGTTTTTGTTTTAGGAATGGATTATCACTAAAGAGATGGCTATGCTATATGAAAGATAAAAAGAATTTTGGACAAATTTCAGATAGAATAGGGACTTATCCATGCAGAAGATGCAAAGCCTGTAGTTCGATAACCACCAAGAATTCTCCTGGTAACAAAATTAAAGTATTCACCCAGGATATACAGAGACTGTAGTAGCAAAAACCAAGTTTATTTAGCCAAGTCTAAGTATTTATTGCCCATGCTATTATGTAGGAAAAATGTAATGCAGTATGAAAGAAAGAATATTAGAACATTTGGGTGATACAAAAAAGCGATGTAGCATCTAGTGCTTTAAATAAAAATGTTAAAAGTAATAAGGGTCATAATTTTGAATTTATGGTCCTGCAGCTAAGTTATATGAATTTTAGAGGGGGGAGTATAAATGATAGGACAGAAAGTGACTTGAAATGGATTATTCTACTGCAGGCAGATAAAGGCTATGGCCTTAATGGAAATATACCCTTGAAACTAGCACTTAGGAACAGGAGGTCACATCATTAACAATAAATAAACTGCCATGGTACTAACTGATTTTTAGTAATGAGATGTAATTATTGTTTTTTTTTATTTAATGTGCATTTTTTAGAAGTTTTTATGGTCTGATGATGTGATTTTAGGACAAAAATGCTTACCCACTTCAGCTGAGGTAGTTAGTTGTGCTTTTGTTCCTTGGAATTTGGATTTATCAACTAATCTTTGATTATGGTGTATTTTTTATGCTGAGTTTAATTTTGTGTTAGAAAAGCTAACACTTGCTCCATTTGAACCAGCTAACCTGTCTGACTTGAATTTCTTAACATAGAAAACAATTCTACTAATTGCTCTGACCTCTGCAAGAAGGATATTCAAAATTAAATATTTTACAGTGAGTCAGTTCTATCTCAATTTCTTCAGAGACAGGGTTTATTTAAGAACTAATCCTTCTTTTATGCCTAAAGTGGTATGCAGGTTTATTTTTAGCCAAACTATCCACCTCCCTGTTTTCTTTCTTGAACCTAAAATTGAGGGAGAAAGGATCTCCATATCTCAGATGTCCAGCTATAATTCAGGTACTATCTTGACAGAACTAAATCTTTCAGATCATTCTTGATCAAATGTTCATTTCTTACAAGGGGAAGAATGGAAAACCATTGTCAAAACAGTCTATTTCCAAATATTTGTTTGAAGCTATTACCTTTTGTTATACTCACTGTGATGTCCCCACTCTGGGCCAGTAATCAAGGAGTCTGAATCTTCACCACTGCCACTGGAGAGGGATGTTCACTTGGAATACAAATGGATGCACTCAGTATTTCCTTATACAGACCTTTCTGCATCAAGCACAGTTTCCCTTAAGAGCACACAGGGAACACAGTCAGCCAGGGGTCTGGATTTCTTTATATCTGTCTCCCTCCAGGGTCCTAATAAGGTTCCCCACTAGCACAGCTATAGGGTTATGTCCTCAGCTGACTGTCCAAGCCAAGTCCTCTAGCACCTGTGAAACTAGTTATTCATGTCCCTGCTACAAGTAGCTGACACACACATGCTGTGAGATTTGATTCACACACACAAAGACACACACACACACCTGGGAAGGTTGGCACAGATGTACCCATTGTGCCCTGTTCTGCTCAGACTAAAAGGTAGTTATCACTGCCACCAGATACTACAAAGCCAGCTACCTAAGGCTCTTTGCAAGGGTATCCAATTATACTGAGTGAAATTAATATTAATACAAATAGTAATGTTGACGAAACAGCCAAGCTTCAGGAGTGGCCACAGTGTCAACAATAGATATAAGTACTCAAAGGTTAAAATATTATCTAAAGGACCAGCCACACTGAGAAGTTTAAATATGTTTAATAATAAATAATAAAAGAACATGAAAATACAAAATATCTATTTACAGTAAATACCAGAGTTTCAATCATGGGAAATATTAAAAATAACACAGCTGGAAAGATTCACACAGTTACAGAAAAACAATACTTAACTATTCTCACCATATTTTCCTGAATGATCTAGAGAATTACTTTTCCCACTTACTTAATTGAGAAAAGCAAGATGAAGTAGGTGAGGGATCCTTCTATGTCAGGTTCCTAGAAACAGATTGCTCTGAGACTTCTGTCTCACCTAATATTAAAACATTACTTCTGTACAGAATGACATCACATTCATCTGGTCATCTGACTTCTGGTTCCCATGCAACCTCTATTGCTAGAAACTGTAACAATCTAGAACCTACATGTCAAAAACACACACAAGAGCATTTCTCAGATCTGGTGCAACTTCTGGAAGTCATAATACAATTACAAACTTCTACACACACACAAGCATTTCTCAGATCTGGTGCAACTTCTGGAAGTCATAAAACAATTACAAACTTCTACTCCTTCTACAGAGACTAATAAACCATGCTTCTTACAGACATTGTGTCTCTGGCTTCATTCAAAACTGTGAGCTACATCTTTAAGGCTTAGACCCAGTAATTTAATTTCTTACTATTTTCCAAAGTTAGTTGGAGCTGAGCTTAAACTCTTCACTTCCAGTATTCTCTGTTAACACACACACACACACACACACACACACACACACATATATATATATATATATATATATATATATATATATATATATATATATATATATATATATATCTTTAATTCAGTTGCAATACAATCAGGCCCCACTGTTGGTACATGTTTAACACAAGCTACTTTACAACATACCTCTCAAATGTACCTCATTATGAGGAACGCACCTCATTTGGGGTCTAAAAACATCATGTTCCTCAAAGTTCCACAGTGAAAGGGTCTGTCACACATTCAGTGTTAGGACATTTTTTAACTGATATCCATGGTAAATCGAAATAAATCATATTAATTCAGTAAAATACCTTTTTTATAAGTAAAACTAGCATAGTTTAACCATTGTATGACCTTCCTACTTGAAGTTGTTAGTAAGCAGTTAGTAAGTGTTCCACATTTTGCCCATTTGTTCCACATTATCATTGCTAGTGTTCCTCATCTTGGAGATTGAAGGTTGAGAGGTATGCTTTACAAATCCATTTCAACACAAGCATCTGCACAAGTCAGTTTGATATTCAAATAACATATAATTTTTACTAAATTCTAGCTAGCTGTCTTATTTTATTTATTTAACATTTGTTAACCCAGAAAGTCCGACTTGGAACAAAGCCAGTTTTCAGTGGAGGCCTGGGGAAAAATGCTCCAGATACATGTCTTTGTAATATGGGAGGAAACCAGAGCACCCAGAGGAAACCCACAAGAACGCAGGGAGGACATGCAGACTCTGCACAGAAGGCACCCCAGCCGAGAAACAAACCAGACAACCTCTTGCTGTAAGCGACAACGCTACTGCTGCATCACTGCGCCATCTGAGCCCTGTATATTCATGAGGGCATGCTGCTGTCTACAGTAGATGGCCATGAAACAAGAATGAGTGCAGGGGGTGTGTCCGAGCAATGCTCGCAGAGTACTCATGCCCCCTGCGCTATAGAATTGCCATGCGGCAATTCCAAAGCAAGCGGACACTGTTAGGAGGAAAACAAGACAAATACAGCCCCCGACAACATAGTTCACAACTGGAGCGGTGTTCACAGAATGTCCAGACTTGTCCCATACATTTGTGGCCATTCCCTCATACAACCTGCTCCCATCAGGCAAATGAAGTCATGAAATAGTGACATATATCAGAGTTGCATAAGGAATATCCCTTGAAAAATGCCCCCAAACACAAAATGAATTATCCTGGTAGCTTTCTAAGGTACTTAGAGTAATTTCACACATTTTAGTTTTATTTTTCATCCCCAATAAAGTTTCAGTGTAGCTGCGCTTGTGTGCGTGTCATGCAGCTATGCATAGCATAGCTTAAATATTTGAATGAGCTAAATAGAACTAGATAGCCAAAACATTCCAAGTGAAATAGTGTAGTGGTCCATGGTTAGAGCCCCAATTTCGGTCATGCATTTTTATTTGTGAAAACAGCAACAAAAGTATATTTATCTAGAAATACATAGTAATAATATATATTTGTTAACCAGGGTAATGTAGCAGGTCCAAATGTGAGTTGTCAGTGTAGTACAGATGTGTCATTAAGAAGGAATCAACCCCACAATCCTGATAGTCCATAAAATGAAAGCTGAGCAGTTCTAAATTCTGCCCAGCTATGCATAGCCAGAGTAAGCATTGCTCAAATATGTATGCTGAGCAATAATTAGCATAACTAAACGGATTTGCACACTGGTAAACAGTGCTTAGTATCTACCTCTGTAAGCAATGCTTATCTCAGCTAAGTGGGTTTGCCTGTTGCTTAGCTCAGCTCAGCATATTCAAATTAGTCCAATCACAGCAAAGGGTGGGAATCCAGGCCTACTTAAACCCCACAGGTGGGAATACAACCATAATCAGTTGTATGTGATCACTGTAGGCACTATGGCTGGTGTTGGAGAAGGTTTGCACTTTTGGGCACAGTGTTGGGGCATTCAGGAGTCCAGGGTCATGGTTGGACTCCTTGTAAAAAAACATGAAGGGTGACTGCTGAAGGATCAGTACCAGGGCTCCCAAAGCAAAGTGAAGGCCTGGGACAGTCCCGCTCATGACCTCACTAGTGCATCTAGTATCCCTCGAACTGGTGAGCTGGTCTGGTATCACTATGCTGACTTGAAGTGAAGGAAGAGGGACCTCTTGATGCAGTGGGTCCAAAACTCAGGCTCAGAATGTCCCAACAGTGTGTAAGTGCCACTATCGATTCTCATGTATCAGAGTCCAGCATAAGTACGACATTTATGCATACCTTTCCATCTCCTGTACAGCTGCAGAAGAGAGGGCTGCAAACTTGGAATCCCATGCCAGTAGGCTGCTAAGGCTGCATTGCGAGGCTGCTGAGTACTAATCTAGCTAGCAGTAGTCATGGCAAATAAATAGAATGCAGTAGAATGTCACCTGCCAAAAGTTAGAAATATATACTGTTTGTACTGAATAAACAAGACATTAGCAGAGTAATACTGATGTACAGGATATATATCAGTAAAAGTGTAGCAGTACCTGTCAATAAAACTCTAAACACTAGACTGTTGTGGGTACTATGATATATGGTAGTTTGAGTGTAGATGTGTAATGTTGATGTTAACAGATTAGCTATAAGGAATGTTCCGTGCACCAGGATCTGGTCCCTGAATAGTAATGCTGTGTTAACCATTGTTTTCCATACTGTAGTATGTCAAGGTCTGACTACAGATTATAACAAGCATCTGTCATGCATGAATATCAGAATTACAAGTTAGATTGTCCAAACAAAACACTATTATACTGAAACAAGTCTGGAAAGAAACAGCAGTTCCTCAGTAGCTCATTATGATACAACACAACATTGTGTTCTATTTTTGCACAAACTGGCACAGTTCGAATCCTGGGAGTGCTATTAAGCTGTATGCATAATTTCATCCAAGAATATGTGAATATGTATAGAAACAGTCAGGTATTGTTAACAGAAATTCTCTTCACAGGTCTGCCAGGTAAGGAAAAAGTATAAATGAGCTGTACGAAGCCTGTAATTATACACTGTGTACAATACCCACTGTCCAACCCCAAGGCTGCAAATGGCAGCAAGAGAAGTACATACACCAAGTAGTCTCCTCCAAGAAATGTCCCTCAAGGGTCATGCTGTCACAGCTAGTGATCACAGCAGCCAACACCCAGGGTGACCGATAGAAATCAAGGTGGGTTATGGCACTAGCACCCCCCCCTACACACACAGTTATGACTGCACATATGTATCCTTGACTATGTGAATATGTATAGAAACGGTCAGGTAGTGTTAACAGATATTTCCTTCATAGGTCTTCCAGGTAAGAAAAGGTATAAATGAGCTGTAAGAAGCCTGTAATCATACACTGTGTACAAACATACCACTGTCCAACCCAAAGCCATAGGTCACTGTAAAGTAAGGTAATCCCTGTAGAGTAATGATTAGAGCAATGATCATTAAAGTTTTGAGCACTTCAAGCATATTCAGTTGTTAATTGACATCTCTTGCTCTCTTCCCCACCTTAGCTGCACCAAGAATCTAAACACATAATCAGTGGGTATATTTTTCACCAAACCTATTGTTGGGACGTGTCCTATTGTTCTACAAATATTGAAATGTTTTTCTATCAATATCCCCTGTTCAAATACTATCATTGCTGGCCTGTTGCTATTAGTGTAACTTGAATGTCATTATAATGCCCACTGTGGTTCCATATATGCATGTGTTCTGCTTGCTACGCAACTGTTCAAAATCTGTTGTTTTGGGTTAATGGGAATACTCATTCATGCTGTTATAACTAATCCTGGAATGTGTCTTGCATGACTAACCAACATATGTTTTACAACTGCAACACCATAGCATATGTGGGAAGGCTGATCCCAGTAGATCTGCCTCTCCTGCCTCATCTGGCTGTGGCACTGGGCTCCAGCATGTCTGGGACCCACCCTGGAACCTCCTCATCCGCTGGTCCTGCACCACCTTCAGACTGAACTGCCTCAGGGTATGGGGCTCGTCCCCCTCTGGACACAGGCATGAACAGGATACTGTCACCCAAAGCCAGGTCCAGGGTCTGTTGGATAGCGAGCTCCACAAGGATTTTGGAGATCTGCTACACCAGCTTGAGGGCCATGTGGCACATCTAGAGGGTCAGCCTGCTCCTCCTGCTCAGCCTCCAGAACAGCCACCTTCAGGGCTGTGAAGGTGCAGTGGTGAATGCCCATTGGTGGGGACCTCAGTCCCACTGTATCCATTTGGGGGCTTGTAGGTGTCCAGTTACCAACCACCCCTCCCTGTCCAAGGTGTTTACCCCCACATGTGTCATATACTGCCCCATCTGCTGTCTTGCCTGTCTTGTCTGTCTACCTACCCAACCTACCTCCCAAATATACCTATCCTTCCCCAACATCCCAGTCTCACCTTAAAAAAGGGCAATCTCTTCCCACAAAAAAGTCACCCCATACATAGCTGTCCATTTTGCACACGTGTCCACTGGAAACATGTAATAGGTCTAATTGGCTTCACAATACATTATTGTTGTCCTCTCCACTGTCTCAGAGGTTTCAGTGTCCAAATTTATCTCCAAATTCTGTATATATGTTCAGCTGTTGCTGTAGAAGAAATGGACAACTATGGACCTTCCCTACACCTATCCTACACATCCCTAGATATGTTTCATATTGTTTTTCCCTCTTCATCGCCCCTTTTTCACCACTTTCCTATCACCCCTTTTTTCTTTTCTTTTAAAGAAATTAGCAAGGGGGTAAGCGGGTGTAAGCAGTAATAAGTGGGGGTAAGCGTGTTTGCATGGTGCCAAGTGAAGCTAACTCAGATTAAGCACTTTTAGGGCTAATTGTGTGTAAACATAGTTAACTGTAAGTTAGCATTGCTTACTGCCATGAAAACCTACGCAAACCCACTTACAACTGCTTAAAAGTACCCTAATCACTCTGTATCCAACAGCCCTTGTTCTGCCTAGCAACAAAATAACCAGCCCTTGCAAGTCTTGAACCCAGGACCCTACATAGGTTCATAGGTTCATAGGTAGGTACTAGGGTATTGGCCCTAGGGCCTATACAAGCCTAGCCAAAAAGGTACCCTGGCTTTCGCCACCCAAGAAAATTATTTTCCTATGCCCCTGTCAGGCAGAACCACAGAAGTGATCCCAGGGGTGAGTTCCTATTACCCATCCAATCATCAAGATTTTTCTTGAAGAGTGCTAATGAGGAGCTCTGTTTGACATAGATGCATTGTCTGTTCCAGAGTATGGGAAGTCTCTGGGACAGCAATCTATCCCTCCAGCATGTTCTGTTTATTGTGGTGACAAGGTTTAGGTCCCTAGAGCATGTAGCTCAGAGAGATTGGGATTTCTTTAAGTGGAGCATGTCCAACAGCTCTGGGTTTGACATAGCTTTGTATGTTAGGCAGAGATCTCCTCTGAGTAGCGATATGCGATGGAGTAAAGCTGGAGTTTTTTGAGATGGTCTGTGTAAGGCATCTGTTTTGAGGCCAGTAATCCTCTTTGTGAGGTATTTTTGTGGCCTTTCCAGTTGTTGTAGATGTCTTGTGAGGTACATACCAAAAGGGGTGTTGTACTCCATAATGGTTCTAATGAGTGATGAGTAGAGGGGAACAATGACCTCTTTTTTTCTGGATGAGAAACCTTTTGTGATGAGGTGTGCCACATAGAAGGATTTCCTGACCACTGTGGCAATTATCAAAGGAGAGACTACTGTCCACCTGCATCCCAAGGTCTCTTATCACACTTTCGGTGTTAAGCAGACTGCCACCTATGTGGTAGTTCATGGGTACAGAGTTTTTACCAAAGGGGACGACAATGCACTTTTTGGCATTGAGCTTGAGACCATGGCTTTGACACCAGGCATCTGTCTCAGTGAGGCCCTTTTGTAGGATGTCCACATCGTTAGGAGTTTCAATTATGGCTCCTAGTTTGCAGTCATCTGCGAATTTAGTTAGCCAAAGACCTTCTGTGTTAGGCTGTACTTCAGAGAAGTAGATAGCAAACAGGAGAGTCCCCAGGACTGAACCCTGTGGTACTCCACTTGTCACTGGTCTGAAGGCTGATTTGGAGTCTGCTACTTTCACAGTGTCGGTTCTCTCAGTAAGCCAGTTGGCAACCCATCTTGTGACAAAGGGATTTAGAGCTAGTTTAGTGAGTTTATCTATAATTCCAGAGTGGGGGGTGGTTTTGAATGCCTTGGTGAGATCTAGATAGGTTGTATGAACCACCTTACTCTCATCTATGGCTTTGGTGACTACTTCAAAGAAGTCTATCAGGTTTAGGAGACATGATCTGCCTTTTACAAACCCAAACTGTGTGGGGTCCAGAGTTTGGAGATCTCCAATGTCTTTATTTATGAGTTCCATAATGATACGTTCCATGGCCTTCCAGACCAGGCTCGTCAGGCTAATGAGGCGGTAGTTCCTGGGGTCTGTTGTGGCCCCCCCTTGTGGAATGGGATAACTGTTGCGGTGCGCCATTCAATGGGCACAAAGCCTGAGGTGAGGCCTTGATTGAACATGGTACTTAGGTGGGGTGACAGTTCATTCTGTACTTCATGTAGAAGGCAGCCTGGGATGTTGTCAGGTCCCATGGATGCTGTGTTCTTGGCTTTAGAGAGTGAGGTTTTTACCTATGCAGCTGTGACTACAGGAACTTTGCATTATTCCGGTATAAAGATGGGCCCTTTAGGGGGTGAGAAGGGAGTAAAGTTAGCACTGAACCTATCTGCCAGGATGTTAGCAATATCAGTTGATTCTGTATATTTAGTGTCATTGTACTGTAACTCAGTGCAGATCTGAGTGTTGCCATTGAGATTCTTGACATAGCTATAGAATGCTTTGTGGTACACAACATAGCCACAGGAATCTACCACTAACCCATCTCAGCTGTAGATATATGTGATGTTATTTCAAATGTATCATTCAGTATAGTCATTCAACTGTAGGGAAAAGATCCTGTAGAGTTAGTCAAGGTTTGGATATACATATACAAATGTATATGTGTATGGAGATGCGTATACATATGGACAAATAAATACATAATATATGTAGAGATATACATATAAAATATATACATTTAGAAATACATGTATAGATAGAAATGTGAATCAATACATATATATATATATATGTACATAAATATATATATATATATATATATATATATATATATATATAGATATACATATATATCATTGCTGACCTATTGCTATCAGTGTAACTTGAATGTCATTATAATGCCCACTGTGGTTCCATATATGCATGTGTTCTGCTTGCTACGCAACTGTTCAAAATCTGTTGTTTTGGGTTAATGGGAATACTCATTCATGCTGTTATAACTAATCCTGGAATGTGTCTTGCATGACTAACCAACATATGTTTTACAACTGCAACACCATAGCATATGTGGGAAGGCTGATCCCAGTAGATCTGCCTCTCCTGCCTCATCTGGCTGTGGCACTGGGCTCCAGCATGTCTGGGACCCACCCTGGAACCTCCTCATCCGCTGGTCCTGCACCACCTTCAGACTGAACTGCCTCAGGGTATGGGGCTCGTCCCTCTGGACACAGGCATGAACAGGATACTGTCACCCAAAGCCAGGTCCAGGGTCTGTTGGATAGCGAGCTCCACAAGGATTTTGGAGATCTGCTACACCAGCTTGAGGGCCATGTGGCACATCTAGAGGGTCAGCCTGCTCCTCCTGCTCAGCCTCCAGAACAGCCACCTTCAGGGCTGTGAAGGTGCAGTGGTGAATGCCCATTGGTGGGGACCTCAGTCCCACTGTATCCATTTGGGGGCTTGTAGGTGTCCAGTTACCAACCACCCCTCCCTGTCCAAGGTGTTTACCCCCACATGTGTCATATACTGCCCCATCTGCTGTCTTGCCTGTCTTGTCTGTCTACCTACCCAACCTACCTCCCAAATATACCTATCCTTCCCCAACATCCCAGTCTCACCTTAAAAAAAGGGCAATCTCTTCCCACAAAAAAAGTCACCCCATACATAGCTGTCCATTTTGCACACGTGTCCACTGGAAACATGTAATAGGTCTAATTGGCTTCACAATACATTATTGTTGTCCTCTCCACTGTCTCAGAGGTTTCAGTGTCCAAATTTATCTCCAAATTCTGTATATATGTTCAGCTGTTGCTGTAGAAGAAATGGACAACTATGGACCTTCCCTACACCTATCCTACATCCCTAGATATGTTTCATATTGTTTTCCTCTTCATCGCCCTTTTTCACCACTTTCCTATCACCCCTTTTTCTTTTCTTTTAAAGAAATTAGCAAGGGGTAAGCGGTGTAAGCAGTAATAAGTGGGGGTAGCGTGTTTGCATGGTGCCAAGTGAAGCTAACCAGATTAAGCACTTTTAGGGCTAATTGTGTGTAAACATAGTTAACTGTGTTAGCATTGCTTACTGCCATAAACCCACTTACAACTGCTTAAAAGTACCCTAATCACTCTGTATCCAACAGCCCTTGTTCTGCCTAGCAACAAAATAACCATCCCTTGCAAGTCTTGAACCCAGGACCCTACATAGGTTCATAGGTTCATAGGTAGGTACTAGGGTATTGGCCCTAGGGCCTATACAAGCCTAGCCAAAAAGGTACCCTGGCTTTCGCCACCCAAGAAAATTATTTTCCTATGCCCCTGTCAGGCAGAACCACAGAAGTGATCCCAGGGGTGAGTTCCTATTACCCATCCAATCATCAAGATTTTTCTTGAAGAGTGCTAATGAGGAGCTCTGTTTGACATAGATGCATTGTCTGTTCCAGAGTATGGGAAGTCTCTGGGACAGCAATCTATCCCTCCAGCATGTTCTGTTTATTGTGGGGACAAGGTTTAGGTGCCTAGAGCGTGTAGCTCAGAGATTGGGATTTCTTTGTGGAACATGTCCAACAGCTCTAGGTTTGACATAGCTTTGTATGTTAGGCAGAGATCACCTCTGAGTAGCGATATGCGATGGAGTAAAGCTGGAGTTTTTTGAGATGGTCTGTGTAAGGCATCTGTTTTGAGGCCAGTAATCCTCTTTGTGAGGTATTTTGTGGCCTTTCCAGTTGTTGTAGATGTCTTGTGAGGTACATACCAAAAGGTGTTGTACTCCATAATGGTTCTAATGAGTGATGAGTAGAGGGAACAATGACCTCTTTTTTTCTGGATGAGAAACCTTTTGTGATGAGGTGTGCCACATAGAAGGATTTCCTGACCACTGTGGCAATTATCAAAGGAGAGACTACTGTCCACCTGCATCCCAAGGTCTCTTATCACACTTTCGGTGTTAAGCAGACTGCCACCTATGTGGTAGTTCATGGGTACAGAGTTTTTACCAAAGGGGACGACAATGCACTTTTTGGCATTGAGCTTGAGACCATGGCTTTGACACCAGGCATCTGTCTCAGTGAGGCCCTTTTGTAGGATGTCCACATCGTTAGGAGTTTCAATTATGGCTCCTAGTTTGCAGTCATCTGCGAATTTAGTTAGCCAAAGACCTTCTGTGTTAGGCTGTACTTCAGAGAAGTAGATAGCAAACAGGAGAGTCCCAGGACTGAACCATGTGGTACTCCACTTGTCACTGGTCTGAAGGCTGATTTGGAGTCTGCTACTTTCACAGTGTCGGTTCTCTCAGTAAGCCAGTTGGCAACCCATCTTGTGAGAAAGGGATTTAGAGCTAGTTTAGTGAGTTTATCTATAATTCCAGAGTGGGGGTGGTTTGAATGCCTTGGTGAGATCTAGATAGGTTGTATGAACCACCTTACTCTCATCTATGGCTTTGGTGACTACTTCAAAGAAGTCTATCAGTTTTGGGAGACATGATCTGCCTTTTACAAACCCAAACTGTGTGGGGTCCAGAGTTTGGAGATCTCAATGTCTTTATTTATGAGTTCCATAATGATACGTTCCATGGCCTTCCAGACCAGTCTCCTCAGGCTAATGAGCGGTAGTTCCTGGGGTCTGTTGTGGCCCCCCTTGTGGAATGGGATAACTGTTGCGGTCGCCATTCAATGGGCACAAAGCCTGAGGTGAGGCCTTGATTGAACATGGTACTTAGGTGGGGTGACAGTTCATTCTGTACTTCATGTAGAAGGCAGCCTGGGATGTTGTCAGGTCCCATGGATGCTGTGTTCTTGGCTTTAGAGAGTGAGGTTTTACCTATGCAGCTGTGACTACAGGAACTTTGCATTATTCCGGTATAAAGATGGGCCCTTTAGGGGGTGAGAAGGGAGTAAAGTTAGCACTGAACCTATCTGCCAGGATGTTAGCAATATCAGTTGATTCTGTATATTTAGTGTCATTGTACTGTAACTCAGTGCAGATCTGAGTGTTGCCATTGAGATTCTTGACATAGCTATAGAATGCTTTGTGGTACACAACATAGCCACAGGAATCTACCACTAACCCATCTCAGCTGTAGATATATGTGATGTTATTTCAAATGTATCATTCAGTATAGTCATTCAACTGTAGGAAAAGATCCTGTAGAGTTAGTCAAGGTTTGGATATACATATACAAATGTATATGTGTATGGAGATCTTGTATACATATTGACAAATAAATACATAATATATGCAGAGATATACATATAAAATATATACATTTAGAAATACATGTATAGATAGAAATGTAAATCAATACATATATATATATATATGTACATAAATATATATATATATATATATATATATATATATATATAGATATACATAAACATATATATATATATATATATATATATAGACATATTCATATATATATATATATATATATATACTATATATATATATATATATATATATATATATATATATATATATGTGTGTGTGTGTGTGTTTACATATATATGTATTGGAGTTGTACATCGCATCCATACACCAAACCTCTTAATGTAACAAATCTGTCCAAAGGATGTCAAAATGGGGGTCAATGGGCCCAAACTAGGGACCTCTTTGAAATATTGCCCTTATCCCTCTGTCTCCAGCAGCAACTGTTCTGCCTTGCAACAAAATTATCAGTCCTGCCAAGACTTGGACTCAGGGCCCTGTACACCATGGCCAGAGGAATGTACCACCACACCATGTGAGTTCTACAAAATGCTGATGTTTTTCCAAACATATCACTCAGCAGAGTCATTCAACAGTAGTGAAAAGATTCTGTAGTATCAGTCAGGTTTTCTATATATACATGCATTTATGTATGGTGATGCATATACATGGACAAATCTAGACACAAAATATACTATAGAGATATACATGTAAAATATATACATATATACATACACACATATATATAGAAAAATATATAAATACATGCACACACACACACACACACACATATATATATATATATATATATATATATATATATATATATATATATATATATATGTATGTATAAGTAAATATACCTAAATATATAACAGCTACAAACAAATGCAATCTGAGGGTCATGCTGCTCAACACTTGAACTCTAAATCTCAAAAGACACTCACTCGATGCACTCCTTATTCACAAAGGATGCACACACGTCCAGACTGGTAGCCCAACATAAAGGATGACAGATACTGAAGGTGTAGCTAACATAGGGCAAGACAGCAATTCAAGTCGTAGCCTGCTATAAGTCCCCAACTATGTCCCAAGGGTGAAACCCCATGTTTCTAAACACCCTGGAGAATAATACTGTCCAACCTAACACTCTCATACTGGTTGACCTCAACTACCCCTCCATTCACTGTGAAAGCTACTCATGTATTAATGCACTTGCCCAATGTTTCCTGGAATGCATTCATTCCATTGGCCTGGACCAGCTCATTTCTACACTCACTGCAGGTAGCAACATCATTGCCCTAGTCAGTACTAACATGGGCAACTGTTGCTATACACCAATAGTCAACTCCCCCATGCAAAGGTAAACACCATAAAATAACTTTCCAAAGCTAACTTTGGCCTCCAAAAAACAGAGGCGGCTAACTTTACGGCAGCCATGCAAATGGAGACTAGTTGCATGACCTCAAAATCCCACACCAATTCAGTACGAACACGTGCACAAATGCATGGATTCTGCCATATCCAATAGTAACAAGATGCTCCTCTCCAGAAAAAGGAAAACAATCTAGTGGTCCACTGCCAAAAGAAACCCTACAACAGAAGGAGGAAACTGATATGGAATAAGGTGAAGTCCCAAGGATGGAAAAAAACCCTTATCAGCCTTAACATAAAGATGAGATTCCTCATCAAATACTCTAAAGGTAGCTGGGAAAACAGAATTGCAGCACACAGTAAAGACAACCTCAAGGCCTCCTATAGTTATGTAAAGAATTTCCATGGCAATACCAACATGTTCTCTGAGCTACTGCACAATGGGAGCCCCTATACTAAGCCAACAAATATCGCCAATATACTGGCACACAGATTCTGTGGCAACTTTACCCCTCTCCCCTCCCGCAAAGGATCAATCACAATAGAAGTACACTGCCAGGCACCCAGTAGTACTGCTGCTTGGGTTTAAAGACCACTGTCCAAGGCCAAGAATACAGCTTCTATTGGACCTGGCAATATCCCTGGCTGTCTTCTGCATGAACTACAGAGTAAACTGGTACCTCACCGGTGTGCCCTGTCCAATCACAGCCTCTCCTCAGGCTTTGTCCTTACTGACTGGTGCACTGCTACAGTTAGCCCTCTCCACAAAGGAGGGGTGGCTGCAGACCCTGGGACTTATCACCCCATTAGCCTGACAAGGCTGTCATGCAAAGCTATGAAATGCATTGTCATGGACCTAAGAAACAGGGATATGGGAATTTCCAGACTCAGGATCCCACATAGTTTGCTTTTGTGAAGGGTAGATCATGCCTGTTCAATCATCCTGGTTGACTTATTTGAGTCAGTCACCAGAGCTGTGGATGAAGGCAAGGTGGTTCATACAGCCTACCTTAATCTGGCCAAGCCCTTTGATAACATTCCCCACTCAGGAATCATGGATAAACTCACTAAGCTATGCATCAACTCCTATAACAGTAGGTGGGTTGCAAACTGTCTCACAGAAAAAAACCCACAGTGTGAAAGTAGCTGAGCCCAAGTCAGACTGCCGACCAGTCATGAGTGGAGTTCCACAGGGTTTGGTCCTGGATCCTCTCCTGTTTGGTATCAACTTCTCTGAAGTCCATGCCAACATGAAGGGACTCTGGCTGACAATGTTTGCAGATGATTGCAAGTTGATAGCTATTAACTACCCAAGTGATGTTGACATCCTACAGAAAGGTCTCACTGAGATCAATGACTGGCATTAAGCTCAATGTCAAAGAATATGTTGTCACCCCCCTTTGGGATGTCAGGCACTACAGGGATGTTACAGCACCAAAAAACAGACACCAGTGTGAAAATGCATACCCACAACCAGTCCCACCACAGTCACAGTCACATACTGGTAGGTCAGGTGAACAGTAGACTATATGTACTGTGTGAAGAAATACATAATAGTTGCACATTTCTCAGTGTAGTCTGAATCCTGACCATGGTACAGGACACATCACAGTCTGCCACTACAAAAGCATACAGCTAACAGACCAGCAGATATTGGAGCAGCATGCACAGTCAGATAAAAAAGGAGCCATAACACTTACATCTACCCCCTCCATACACAGCTCAAATAACATGTACACAGAACATGACATGTGTACACAATCCTGACAGTCTGTCAACAATGGCCAGATATACACAGACCTCTTAAATGTACAGTTCACATCAGGTTGTACAGGCTCAGGAATGATATCTATGGCCTCTTCCCTGTAACATGTCTATGGGTCTACTACATCACTGAGATGTTAGGAGGAATGAAGGCAAGGAATAATTATGCTAAATACATCTGAGCCTCACACTGCATGACATCTGGGCAAAGCCTGACATAATTTGAGGACAAATGCACAAACACAGGGGCAGATTGGACATATTGCTGTCAGAGATTTAGGCAGTTGCTGATGTTACTGGGTTTGTTGCAACATATCCTTTATGAGGACTATGAAGTCAGTAATACCAATGGATATTAGTATTTACTGACTGCATTCCCCAGAGGCTCTGATTTTCCAAGGACAACAACTGTGTGGGGAACAGACAAAACATAACAGGCAAACATGGCCAGTCTGTGGGCAGCATGCCACTGGAGAGGTATGTCAGAGACATGTCACTGTCAGACATAATATCACTCACTAAATGCATGTCCACACAAACCCTGTGAACCTATCAACCCACCATGTGTATAACAGCACTGATGACATAGAATCTGTTCACAATTCTGGAGATATGTCCCCATGTTGTTGTGCTTTCTCCAAATGTCCTCTCCTGTGAAGTATTCCCACCTACTGTCTGTGAATCTGTAGCTCACCACCTCTGCAATGTCCCTCACACAGGGAAGTAAAAGGGCCAGGGCTCACATGATGGGTGTCCCATTTGTTGGAGATAGCAGCAGGGTCCAGAACCACAGCACAAAACTATGTGGGTGCCTACATAATTGTATGTCCTTAGCAATACCCGACATCTGCGCATCCTCACAGAGGACAGACAGAAAGTAGAACAGCAAACATGTTATGCATTAGGATGAATGTCCTGAAGGATAGAAGTCTGAAACTGAAATGCATGCCATTACTACATGACAGCAGTCCTCAATGACATGCCAAAACATAGTACTCTAACGTTAATATAATAATATCATATTAATATCCAATAGGGGATACATAAAAACATACAGCTGAAACACCAAGAACAAGATAGTGTAGTACTCAGAGTTTCAGCTCTGCATGCAGAGATGCATGGTTGGAGTAGTACAATAAGCAATCTAGTCTTACATGGAAAAGCAGTGTCAAAAGTATATAATATATGTAGACATATTCATATTATATATATATATATATATATATATATATATATATATGATACATATATATGTGTGTGTGTGCATATATATGTATTGAGTTGTACATCATCCATACACCAAACCTCTTAATGTAACAAATCTGTCCTTTGAAATATTGCCCTATCCCTCTGTCTCCAGCAGCAACTGTTCTGCCTTGCAACAAAATTATCAGTCCTGCCAAGACTTGGACTCAGGGCCCTGTACACCATGGCCAGAGGAATGTACCACCACACCATGTGAGTTCTACAAAATGCTGATGTTTTTCCAAACATATCACTCAGCAGAGTCATTCAACAGTAGTGAAAAGATTCTGTAGTATCAGTCAGGTTTTCTATATATACATGCATTTATGTATGGTGATGCATATACATGGACAAATCTAGACACAAAATATACTATAGAGATATACATGTAAAATATATACATATATACATACACACATATATATAGAAAAATATATAAATACATGCACACACACACAATATATATATATATATATATATATATATATATATATGTATGTATAAGTAAATATACCTAAATATATAACAGCTACAAACAAATGCAATCTGAGGGTCATGCTGCTCAACACTTGAACTCTAAATCTCAAAAGACACTCACTCGATGCACTCCTTATTCACAAAGGATGCACACACGTCCAGACTGGTAGCCCAACATAAAGGATGACAGATACTGAAGGTGTAGCTAACATAGGGCAAGACAGCAATTCAAGTCGTAGCCTGCTATAAGTCCCCAACTATGTCCCAAGGGTGAAACCCCATGTTTCTAAGCACCCTGGAGAATAATACTGTCCAACCTAACACTCTCATACTGGTTGACCTCAACTACCCCTCCATTCACTGTGAAAGCTACTCATGTATTAATGCACTTGCCCAATGTTTCCTGGAATGCATTCATTCCATTGGCCTGGACCAGCTCATTTCTACACCCACTGCAGGTAGCAACATCATTGCCCTAGTCAGTACTAACATGGGCAACTGTTGCTATACACCAATAGTCAACTCCCCCATGCAAAGGTAAACACCATAAAATAACTTTCCAAAGCTAACTTTGGCCTCCAAAAAACAGAGGCGGCTAACTTTACGGCAGCCATGCAAATGGAGACTAGTTGCATGACCTCAAAATCCCACACCAATTCAGTACGAACACGTGCACAAATGCATGGATTCTGCCATATCCAATAGAAACAAGATGCTCCTCTCCAGAAAA
This sequence comes from Protopterus annectens, assembly GCF_019279795.1. NCBI lineage: Eukaryota > Metazoa > Chordata > Ceratodontiformes > Protopteridae > Protopterus > Protopterus annectens. Next base: position 1,288,113,642 of record NC_056733.1, on the reverse strand, counting down.
AGGAAAACAATCTAGTGGTCCACTGCCAAAAGAAACCCTACAACAGAAGGAGGAAACTGATATGGAATAAGGTGAAGTCCCAAGGATGGAAAAAAACCCCTTATCAGCCTTAACATAAAGATGAGATTCCTCATCAAATACTCTAAAGGTAGCTGGGAAAACAGAATTGCAGCACACAGTAAAGACAACCTCAAGGCCTCCTATAGTTATGTAAAGAATTTCCATGGCAATACCAACATGTTCTCTGAGCTACTGCACAATGGGAGCCCCTATACTAAGCCAACAACATCGCCAATATATACTGGCACACATTCTGTGGCAACTTTACCCCTCTCCCCTCCCGCAAAGGATCAATCACAATAGAAGTACACTGCCAGGCACCCAGTAGTACTGCTGCTTGGGTTTAAACACCACTGTCCAAGGCCAAGAATACAGCTTCTATTGGACCTGGCAATATCCCTGGCTGTCTTCTGCATGAACTACAGAGTAAACTGGTACCTCACCGGTGTGCCCTGTCCAATCACAGCCTCTCCTCAGGCTTTGTCCTTACTGACTGGTGCACTGCTACAGTTAGCCCTCCTCCAAGGGAGGGTGGCTGCAGACCCTGGGACTTATCACCCCATTAGCCTGACAAGGCTGTCATGCAAAGCTATGAAATGCATTGTCATGGACCTAAGAAACAGGGATATGGGAATTTCCAGACTCAGGATCCCACATAGTTTGCTTTTGTGAAGGGTAGATTGTAACTTGTTAATTGAGAATTGAACTGTATGGAGTAGTTATAGTAACTAACTCCTGTACTAGTATTTTACACATAAGAGTGTTATCTTTTATTTTTATTTTTATATGTTTTTACTTGCTAACTCTATTACTAACTCTTAGATGTTCATTATTATTAGTACTGTTAGTACATTTTGTATAACAATTTGTGTGTGTAAAAAAAAAAAAAAAAAACATTTTTACTTCTTCTCAGAATGTATCTCACTCTGTGGAGCTTTTCTCCCCGGGCCTCTACTGAAAATGGAAATTCATCCAGCTAGACTAGCCCGGTCAACAAATGTAAAATAAAATAAAAAAAAAAAATAAACATATCATGCAGTACAGTCAGTTTACAATTGGAAAGATACACTGTGCAATGAGGAATGATTTTTATCTACAAATATATACATGAAAAAAATGTATTTACATATATAGAGAGATACATATGTGTGGAGATACATATATATATATATATATATATATATATATATATATATATATATATATATATATATATATATATATATATATATATATATATATATATACAAACAACTGTAGCAAAAGGCGTACAAAAACTGCTGCAGAATGCCAATGGTGTGTAAAATCTGTGGCAAATTCCTTGAGGTCACGAAAGATACAACTAATTAATCCAAAATTGTAGAACTTTTATTGCACAGAACCACATAAAAAGATTAAGCGCTTTCACCTACTAAAAACGTAGGCTTCATCAGAACATCTCCTAAATACATTCTGTGACTTAAATAATGTTAATTTGGCGCCAAAACTTAATACTAAGCACATTTAAAGCTACATGCATTCAATACTTCTAAATATAGAATGTCCATTCAATTCATTAAAACACATTTGTCATTATATACATATTCTATATGACTTAAAATACTAAAAACTGTTGAACTTAATATTTTAAAAATGTGTTTATATATATATATATACATGTAGAAAACAATAAGTTAGGAATGTTCTAATATACTTTTCATAGAAATACTCTCATTCAAACCTGGAGGGGTGGTAGCATCTGTTAAAATTTGCCAATAGCTTTCTCTATAAGATAATAGATTTTTAGTGTTACCACCCCTAGGGTTTGGTGTAACTATCTCTAAAATGCCAAATCTAAATTGGTGTTCTATTCCCTTATTAATAACATGCTTTGCTAAAGCATTTTTTTCATCTCTTTTCTTAATACAATAGTTATGTGCATAAATTCTCTTTCTAAATTTCTGCTCAGTTTTGCCTATGTAGTATGACGGACACATAGTGCATTTTGCCATATATACTAGGAATTTACTATTAATTATTATTACATACAAACATATGCTGCTGATAGACCAACCATAACTGGGGCAGCATGCACAGTTGGATATGAAAAGTCCCATGACACTCACATATGCCTCCCCAGTCCAAATAATAAATGAACAGTACACTGCTACAAAACCATGATAGGCCTTAGCAAAACAACTACAATGAGTGAAGATAGTAAACAAAAATACAACTAGTAATTCACACAAGTTCATTTTACTCTGATGTCTTTGCCAAAGCTTTCAAGTAGTAACACAATACAATAAATAATTGTCATATTAGAAGAAACAAATAACACTTAAGTACATTTAAATTCACAGCCTCCAATTGCACTCCTCATTCAACCCCCTAGGGGATAAAGTATCACATTTAAAAACATGCATCGATTCTGTACAAAACAATTGTTCTTTTATGACTGTTTGATTAAACTGAGAAACAGACTTTTTCCAAAGCTGTACCTTGTAACCCAATACACTTAATTACATGTATATACACAGCCTCCAATTACACTACTCATTCAACCCCCTAGGGGATAAAGTATCACATCTAAGAATTTAAACCAATTCTGTACATAATAAATGTTCTTTCATGACTACTGCCCCAATGGTGAGAATTATTGAAATGTACAGCTATAGGACTGTCTTCCTCATCAGTAATATGTCTCACATGTTCTAACCACCTAGTTTTTAAACGCTTGTTACTCTCCCCCACATAAAATATGTTACACGGGCATCTAAGAGCATTCTCCATAAACCAACCTGTTAAATGTACAGAGTCCACATGTTGTCCACCCTTTCTGCTCAGCAGGAATGACAGAACAAAATAATGGTAGACCCTACCTATCAACTTCCTGCTGTATGGCATCTGTACCAAGCCTGACATAATTTGGGACAGAGGCCCCAAAACATGGCCATACTTGAAATATTTCTGTTATACACTGAGAAAATTGCTGGTTTTACATGGTTTGTTGTAACATATCTTTTCTGAGGAATATAAAGTCTGAAACACAAATGGATGTTGGCATGTACTGATTGCAATCACCAAAGTATGCTATTGATTTGCCAAGGACAACACCTGTCTGGGGAACAGACCAAACAGAACAGGGAAACCTCTGGCCATTATGTGGATAGCCCAACAGTTTAGAGCTATGCAGACACAGAACTTTGTCAGACTGAAATCCATGCAGAAGTTGCATGTTCAGACAAACCCTGTTAAATAAGCAGTATTCAAAACATATAACAGCAATACTCACATTCTGCCCCTAAGTCTTGAATCTTCTCCACTATTTAGTTGGCTTGTCTCCACATGTCTTGTTCTAAGAGGTATTAACTCACAGACCTCCAGGATCTCTTCCTCAGGTAAGGGAAAGGGCCAATGCCCACATGGAATACTCAGTTATAGGAGTGTGTTGCCATGACATTGGCTATTGGAATAACTACACAGCTGCTCTGCATGCAATCAGAAACTGGGGAACAATTGGTGCTCAGGCCATCAAGTGGACATGAGCATTACCTACAAAAGACAAGCTGCCATCTACTCAAACCACCTCTGTCATAGACAGTCAATCAGTGTAAAGTTGAAGTACTGTGAGAATAAAAAATTAAAAAGGATATATCTGTGAAATATCCCCCAAAAAAGTATGTGAAACAAGTAAGCATGTAATTGAATGCAGTAGGTAGTCTGTAATAATGGAAAATAGGGATTGAAAGCATATGTCTCAACAAGACTTGCTGTACTGATGTACTGCTGAACAGCACTGATGGCCACAGCATGTGGCTCTGTCTGTAGTGGCTAGGCCAGTTACTGGGATGTTGTACATATCCATATGATACCTGTGCATATAACCGTGATACACATTTTGTCTTCTAAATATAAGACAACTATACAGAGCATGTGCAGAGTAACGTATTGCTGCAAATGCGTGTGTTGAACTACATGCTATATACTGAGCTCATACCATTCAACTGTCCAGTGTTCTGCACACTGACCATATTTGTGCCTCATATTTGTAGTCATTTACCTGTAGAGTTGTGTTATGTCAGTCAAATCCTTGCCAAATCTGTGAAGACTGATATTACAAAATCTCCCTTCATTGTCCTCTAGCTTTTCCCATTCGGGATTGCCACAGTGGATCATCTGTTGCCATTTCTGCCTGTCCTATGAAACTTGCTCTCTCACACCAACCACCTGCATATCCTGTCTCACCACATCCAGAAACCTTATCTGAGGCCTTCCTCTCTTCCTCTTACATGGCAGCTACATCCTTACCATCCTTTTCACAATATACTCAGCACCCCTCCTGAGCACATGTCCAAGCTAATGTAATGCTGCCTCTCCAACACTGCCTCATATCCATCCAACATGACCTGAGCCTGTCATATACACATTGCTAAACCTGTGCACCCATGTCACACTCAGTGCATATCATAACATCTGTAACTCTGCCATGTGTAGCTCTGACCCCTACCTTTTTGTCAATGTCACTGTCTCCAACACATATAACATAGGTGGTCTCACTACCCTCTTGTATACCTTATATATCACGTTTACTGGTAATCGTCTGTCACATATCACTCCTGACACTCTTCTCCACCCTCTCCATCCTGCCTGTACTCTCTTCTTCACTTATCCTCCATAGTCCTCATTGTTCTGAAATGTTGATCCCAATCATTTGAACACATCCAACTTTGCCAACTGTGCTCCATGCATCCTCAACATTCTGCTATCCTCCCTCTCATTCACACACAAATATTCTGTCCTAGTGCTGCTGACCTTCATTCTTCTGCTCTCTAGAGCATATGTCCACCTCTCCAAGGTCTCCAAAAGCTGTTCCCTACTCTCAATACAGATCACAATGCCATCTGCAAACAACATAGTCAACGGGAGCTCCCATATAATCTTGTCTGTCAATCTATCCATCACCATGGCAAATCAGTAAGGGCTCACAGCTGATCCCTGATGTCATCCCACCTCCACCTTAAACACATCCATCAATCCCAATGTAGACCTCAGTGCTGTCACACCACCCTTGTACATATCCTGTACCACTCTTACATATATCTCTTCCATTCATGATTTCATCATACAATGCCACAACTCCTGTGTAGGCACCCAGTCATATGCTTTCTGTAAGTCCAGAGAGACACAGAGCAACTCCTGTCCTTCTCTGTATTCCATCAGTAGCAGTCTCAGAGCAAACATCACATTGGTAGTGCCCTTTCCACACATGACACCATACTGCTGACCAGTACTCCTCACCTCCCTGCATAATCTAGCTTCCACTACTCTTACCCATAACTTCATGCTGTGACTGGCTAATGTTATCCCTCTGTAGTTATCACAGCTCTGCACATCAACCTCATTCTTAACTATGTACCCAAACACTTTCTCTCCACTCCTCGTGCAACCTCACACTTCCCAAGATATCAGTAAACAGTCTGGCTAACACACCACTGCCATTTCCCCTAAACATCCCCATGCTTCCACAGGTATGTAATGTGGACCAACAGGCTTGCCAGTATTCATCCTCTTCATAGCTATCCATACATCCTCCATGTTAAGCCATTGCACTTCCTGATTCACCATACCCACATCATCCAACCTTCTATGTCTCATTCTCTTCATTCATCAGCCTCTCAAAGTACACTGTCCATGTGCTTAACACACTCTCCTCACTTGTGAGTACATATACCTCATCATCCTTTATCACCCTTATCTCTTGCACAGCTTTCCTAGCTCAGTGCATCTGTTCAGCCATTTGGTACAATTCCTTTCATCCCTTCTTAGTGTCCAACCTGTCATTGAAGTCTTCATATGCCCATCCTCAGCCTTTGTCACCTCTCTCTTTGCCATGCACATCATCTACTCATACTTCTGCCTACTTTCCTCATCTCTTTGACAATCCCACTCCTTCTTCCCCAACCTCTGTCTCTGTATACTGTATAGTACTTCTTCAGTCCACCAACAGGTGTCCTTGTACTGATTCCTCCATCCACATATCACCTTAAGCACCCGTCTAGCTGTCTCCCTTACCAGTTCTGCTGTACTTAACCAGATACTTGTTAGATTGTCACTGCCACCCAGTGCCTGTCTCAACTCTTCCCTGAACTCCACCTCACAAGCACACTTTTCCAATTCACACCATTTGATCCTTGGTGCAACCCCCACACTCCTCCTCATCTCAATCACCAACATCATCTCACATTCCAACATTCTCTGTTACCTAAATACACTTTCCCCTGTCTCCACTTTACAGTCTCCAATCTCTGTCAAACTGGCACTCCTACATTGGATATACTCCACCTTTGTCAATCTTACTCCACTCTTGTATGTCACCCTAAGCTCCTCCCTCGTGTTATAGTATGTGTTCACCACAGCCGTGTCCATCCTTTTTGCAAAATCCACTACCATCTCACTGTCTCCACTCCTTTTAACACCATACATACCCATCAATTCACCATCCCCTATGTTCCCTTCACCAACATGCCCATTGACATCTGCTGCAATGACCAGTCTGTCACCCTTGGGTACAGTCATCACCATGTAATCCAATTGATGTCACATTTCTCTTTCTCGTCCATCGCACAACCAACTTGCATAGCATATGCACTAACAACAGTCATCATTACGCCATCAGCTTACAGCTTCAGGAACATCACTCTGTCAGACACGTATGGCATCCTCCAAAAACACTCTTGGCATACTGTTCCTTCAGCAGAAGCCCTACCCCCTTCCACCTCCAGTCCACACCTTCATAGCACAATTGTGACCTGCCTACCATACACCCAGCCATAATCCCCTTCCATGTGGTCTCTTCCACACACACAATATATCAACCATCCCTTGGCCATCATATCAGCTAGCCTGGTCCCTATACCACTCATACTGCCAACATGAACAATTCTTACCCTCAGTACCACCCTCCTAGCCTTTCCCCTCTCTTCCTGCCATATGACAGTTGAACATCCTCCAGGAGATGCCTGTCAGTGCAAAGGCTACTGTGTTATCGAATGACTCAAGTATGTTACAGCAATATTGAGACACTGTCACTGATTTTTGTCCCATTACATCCATGTATGCATGGCATCCTACAGATGTCCTGCTGTAACAGGTTGAGGGGGATAACTGCGCAGCAAGAGTGTGAGTGTAGTGTGACATACTGACATAGAACAGACATGTATGTGAGGTATTAGCTATGCATGTGTCAGTATGAGTAGATGTATGTGTCCACCTCATGAAAACAGAAATGGGATAGATGATAAAAAAATGTTGTACACATGTACTCTTAGTTACTGTGCACCCAAAAGAGTGAGCTACTGGTTGTTGCATTGCCTTGACACAGCCATGGTTGGTACAGTAAGCATGATTATCATCCCTAAACTGGAGAGGTGTCCAACAGTGTTATGACTTTGTGTCCATGCCCACTACAAACAACTGATTGAACACATACATGGCTGTATGGACTCAGCAATACCTTACTTGTCATACCTGCCTCCACCAACGTAGAGTAATCCCCTTTGCTGGACAGCAGCATTACATAAACCACAGACTTTGCCCTATAGTGGCTGAACAGGGCAAAGTAAGGGCAGGAACCAGTCTGGCATCAAGTCAGCCATTGTCTGAACAAACATATAAGGTCACAGGTAGATTGCTGTAAGGCCAACTATGAGTGCAAATTGAAGATATCCACCAGGGAAAATCACAAGTTCATCTTTCCATATGTCTGCAGTCTCAGAGGCAACATACCAACCCAACCTGTAATGGTGGATAATCAGATCACATACACACACAACATAGCTACATGCAACCTGATGCAGATAGGGTTAGGGCAAACATCCTTCCAGCTTCAGCATCACTATAGGTGGATATGTACTGCACCCACACCCCTCCCCTCATCACCAGTGAGCAGGTACATATTGCCTACTGAAAGGCAACAAATGTAAGTATCCATGGTACATCATATCATCCCTGTCTGCATCCTGCATGAACTCAGGCATGTACTCCCAGCTGCATTACATGCTGTAGTCACACCAAGCTGCAGCACCATCCACAAACCATCCACATGGAAGATGGCTAATGTCATCCATTTACACAGACCTGAATGAGGAATGATGGATTATGCAAGCAACTTGCCCTCACTGCGGGCAATATGACCCATCAGGACCAGGAGTGCAATGCAAGCTGATACTGTGCTGATAGATTAGGGGATATGGTGTGGTTGTGATTGGCAGCTACTGGTATGGTTGTGAGTCTTGGCTACTAGTATCAAAGGTACATGTGCAGGTACTGGACATACTGTTGCCAAATGTATGGGGTCCTGTGATGTGTTTCCCTATTAGTGTCTACCAGGTGCAATGTCACATCACCAGAGGGAAACCTTTTCACCAACAGAATGCAACCTGATAATGGAAGCTCTAATGCAGAACCACACAGTACTGTTGGGCTGAAACCAGCAACATCTGCAGGAGAGGGCCACCCTGTGGGATGACCCTATCCACAGGGTAAATTAGGTGGGCCTGCATGCACATACATATGAGCAGGTGTGGCATCATGCCACCAACCTCATACACCATGCCTGGCAAAGGGCTGCTGCTGTGGCCAGGGACCCCACAACCACAGGTGGGAGCCCAGCCATGCAGCCCCACTGACACCAAATGAAGAGCTCCTTGCCAAGCTTGGGCCACCCATCACAGTACAACACCAGGTTACAAAGCCCTACTTGTTGATGGTGGGTGGCACCCACACAATGGACAGGGACTGTGCAGGTCACGTCCCAGTGGGGATTAGTAGAGTACTGTATGATACATACTTGTATCTGTACAGTATCTACATGCATGTGCCAGGTCAAATTGCAGTTGTGGATTAGGGATTCCTAATCCACAGAAGTGCAAAGCTATCGTGAAGGACAGCAAATTGTGTAGTATTGGGTGTTGTACTGTAAATGTGCAGACATGCTGCATCCATCCTTTACCAAGGGCACATA
>NC_056733.1:1288057081-1288102081 GCF_019279795.1 Protopterus annectens | reverse complement strand
AGCTTTGCACTTCAACAGGTTATTGTATCAATAAGTGTATCACACCTGGGAGCCATCAGCAGTACTAGTTCATCATGGTAGTAGCCCCAGTACTTACTACTTATGACCACCCCCTCCTGGCATGTTTGAAGTGCGGTTTTTCTGTGCTTTCGCCCATTAACCAGGTGGACATCTCCATTCTGAGTCACTGTTGCAACTGCCTCATGTACACAGACAACTTTCTCCCCTAAACTCCTAACACTCAGACCAGTGAGAGTTACTCCTATATCACCAAATGTGGAAATATGCACACTCCAGCAAAGACTGGACTATCTGGTCAAGAGGATAAGATCAATGCCTGCACCACACCATGTTGACCACATAGCTTAGCACAACACCCACTATGACAGCTCTGACATACACTAAAAAGCCACACACCCACCTTCGCAGTGTCACTCAATGGACATTTACACAAACAACACAGACCAGCAAGACAGACACCCACTCAGACACCATGACATGGCACATGCCAAAGGACACATATGTCACCTACACAGTGTGCCCCTCAACCTAAGTTCCTAAGGCTGACCACCTTGCACAATACAGAGATAATTGGTGACTCAGTACTGTGGCACGCCGATGTCCCACTCACTATGTTGATTATAGAGGAGGTAACAGCCAACTGTCTATCACGTACCAGCATCCAACACCTGACACACCCAGTCAGGCCACTGCACAACTACAAGTATCACTCTGTCATCATCCATGCGGGTGTGAATTACCCATGGCACACCTCCCTGGACTACATGACAAGAGACATGGCTGAAATCTCAGATTATGTGATCCAGGCAGGTGTGACAGTAGCCCTGTGCAGTATACTGCTATCACCTAGAATGATGCTATAGTACTATCAACAGATAATTGACTGCAACATTGGCTTATGTGTTGTGTGTCATTCTCAGAGGATCCAGCATCTCTCTGCTTGGGATAACATGATTGACATACCTCAATTCCTTGCCAGAGATGTCCTAAATCTGTCAGCTCTGGGTTTCCAGGTACAGGGTATGTGTCTTGCCACTCCTATAGTGCCTTATTAGGCAGTGTTCCAAATCAAATTACCACCGTAACAGCTAGACATGTATGCAATCTGAGGGTCATGCTGTTCAACAGCAGACATCTGACTTTCAAGATGCAGTCATGCAAAGCACTCCTCAAAGTGGAGGACATTGACATTTGTGCTGTAACGGAGAGGTGGTTCACAGCAGCAGACAGCAGCCCTGCGCTAACAGGCTATGACGCATTCCACAGCTGTTATCGGCAAAACATGGACCACACCTCCACAGGTGGTGTTGTCTCTATATTTATAATGGATATGCACACCTCCAGACTAGTATCCCAGCATAATGCATTGGAGGTACCTCCGGTAAAATTGACTTTGGGAAATAGTGCAATCCACACCATAGCCTGCCATCAGTCCCCAGCTATGTCCTTAGACTGTCAATGCACATTCCTCAACACCCCGGCATCTATGAAGGTCCAACCAACACTGACATAGCAGGAGACTTCAACCACCCCTTCATTACCCCATGGAATTCATCAGTTCCAATGCCCTGAACCAGCTCATACTGATCCCCAAATAGAGGAAGCAACAACCTTGACCTGTTTTCATTACTTACACATGGTACTGTTGCTCAACCACAGTTGTCAATCCCTACCTGGTCAGATCCAAACATGATTTAATCAACATGGAGCTCAACATCTCACCCACACTCCCCACAAAGGTAACCACCGTGCAAAACCTCTCCAATGCTTACATTGCAGTCATAAAAACAGGAGTGGATGACTTCACTGCACCCATGCCAATGGGAAATAGCTGCATGACTGTCACATCATATACATATGCACTGCACAAATATGTAGTTGGATGCATGGTAGTAGCCATAGCCAACAGAACACAGACACTATCCTCCAAACACTGGAAGCCAATGTGATGGTCCCCTACCATTACTAAAGTGTACAACAAAAGGAGGACACTGTTGCAGAAAAAGGTGCTGTCCCAAGACTGGTAAACCCCCTTATTAGCTTTAGACACAACTTGGGATTGCTCATAGAATCAGCTACATGCAGCTATGAAGGCAGAATTGCAGCAGACACTGATGAGACTCACAAAAGCCTTTGATAGTTATATCAACAACCCCCACAGCAAAAACCACAAGTGTTGTAAGTTGCTGCATAATGCTAATTCCTATCCTGAAACAACAGATATTGGCCACAGTCTTGCCAAAACATTCAGTGCCAGATTTACCCCTCTCTCCTCTCAAGGAGTTTGACTTACATACCATGTCTGACCCAGCTGGTATAGAAATGCTATAAATAAATCCATCTACACCATGCACTGTAGAGACATCTACCTCAGTACCACAATCACCACAACATGCTGGTGGGACAGGTCCCTCACCAAGAGACTACACATGCCCTGGAATACACTTCCCATACATGTCATGCAGAGCACCTAGCTGACCCTGTTCCAGAGAAATCTTGACTGGATGGGTAATAGACAGTTCAACCCAAGGATCACTGCAGTGGCTATATTTGCTACTGGCACTGGGACGTAACATCGGGTGGCACAATGGCAGGGCCCTTCTATGTGCTAAACTTGTTAAGGCTCCTGGGCCATTACCTACTACACACTTGTGAACTTATAAAGGGAATGACATCAGCAGGACTGATAAAGTACTGCAGTGGGTGTTAAACTTATCAAGATACTTTGTCCTGCAAACAGACACATGTACACACACACTTCCCAGATGTGAGAGTTGAACCCCTACCTAACTAGTGATTTGTACGATAGTGTTGCACAGTTAACACACATGCTACAGAGCTTACTGGCATGAGAGTTTGCCAAAGGTGCTGATATGGGGAATGACATCAGCAGGACTGATAAAGTAGGGCAGTCGGTGGGAAACATCAAAATACTTTTACTTACAGACATACATACCCACACACACATTTGCCAGATACAAGAGTAGAACCCCGGCCAAACTAATCATTTGTACCATAGTGTTAAACATTTATCACATGCACTACTGAGCTTACAGGGCTAACAGCTGGCCAAGGTTGCTGATAAGGGACTGACATCATCTGGACTGATAAGGTGGGGCACTGTGAATTGTCATGGGTGGGAATGGCATAAAACTGTTTCATCTATAAACAAACTCAATTCCTTCAGTCTTGCACACACAACTGTCTCTCTCTCACACACACACACACACACACACACACACACACACACACACACACACACACACACACACACACACACACACACACACACACACACACACACACACACACACACACACACACACACACACACACACACACACACACACACACACACACATTTACATTTGCCAGGACTGAGATTAGAACTCCTACCTAACTAGTTATCACAAGCACCACAGAGCTTATGGGTCTGGGCTAAGGTGGGACAATGGGAGGTGCACTGGGTGGGGAAGACCTGTTCATTCCTAGATCCTACTGACATTTCTCTAAGTGTATGAGCATGCCCAGTGTGTCCTTCTATAGTACACATAGGACTCCATTCCAGGGATTGTTGTACTCCAGTCCAGTTTGTTTTGTACTACAGCCATACCTTTCAACCTGTTGGTGCAGGATACCTAGGGATAGCCTATCAAACTGTGGGGACAATGGGCCATACAATTATTGTGACAATTTCTCTCAGTAATGTATGGGTTGATAGGGTCACAGGGCTTGTTTTATCAGACATCTCTCATATATGCCATTTGACACTGTCATGCATTGTTTCAGTACCTTGTGATATACCTCCTCAGATCATCACAGTGATTTCCCAGAGGAATACAGGATGGATGATGCACACACAAGGTTCATGGGCCAAATGCTATGCATTCTTGCACAATCCAGCCTGTTGAGGGGTATGCCTACAAGCAATTGACTGCTGGTGCTGTGAAAATGGTCCAATACCTTGGTGATATATTACAATGGTGGAATCTCTGTGCATTTATGTTCTGGCCTGGTCTGATTTACAGTCCACAGTTGGGTAATATAAGTCAGACAGGATCAGGGTGACAGTCAGACTCCAGATAGATTGTAGGGGATAGGATATGTGGGGGGTGTCCTGGTCAGACATGTTTGCCTATTGCTACCTGTACTTTGCATTGGGACTCCTCAATGGTTGACTGCACATGGAAGGTCTTGTGTGTGTCAGACTGTTTGACCAGCCTGGAGGTGTTTGTTTGTCACACACATATATGTATGGCCCACCTCATTTTGCTTGGATGGCCACATGTTGGGGTCAGGATGTTGCATAGGTTGAGTGATCTGGGAGGGGTGTGCTTCTCCCCATGGCTGTGACCCAAGGTTCTGTGGGCGCAGATATGTCACCATTTTCCAGGGTTAGGTCTGCCTGCAGTGAATGCATTCCCATGTTATACTCCTAGCCCTGCCTGTCGACTGTGCAGAGTATCACAGGATGTCCACATCCATAACTCATATATCATGTTGGTTACCCAAACAAGTGTGGTTTTCCAGCAAAAGTGTTTTGCAAGTCACTCAGGGTTGAGGTCAGATATTACTGACAGTTAAAATTGCAGTTTCAGACTTTGTACCCATCAGACATTCCATGCTACTACAAATCATTCCATCAACTTTATAACATTATTAGAACAGTATTTCACAGGTGTCCTTCTCTTTGGACCTACATCACCCCATTATTCACGGCTTTGTTCTGATTTCTGGCTCCCTGAGACTGGCAGGTTTGCTTGTAGCAGTTGTCAGCATGGCCTTTCTTTGCATTTTGTGGACTGTGTTATGTTGGTGTTATGGACCCCATGGCACTCCCTAAAGGGCACTGTGGGTGAGGCATAGGCATTTGCCAGATGCCTATAGGCCAGGTGTGACAAATGTAGGCCATCTGTAGCAGGGGAGTGCATTCTGATGATCATATGTTCCCAGGCTGCCAGCATGAGACACCCCTGGGATGGCACAAGTAAGTTGACTGTGGGTGTTACTGACAATTGCTTTCTGTTACTATTGCACCATCACTCTGGGTGACAGTCGGATTCTGCATAAGTCTAGGAACATTACTAGTTACTAGTTACTGCATTTCTATGGGACTATGGATGAGGTGAAATGACTGTACATGATACACATCTGCACAGACTGTGCTGATATTTGCCAGACTACAGGCATAATAGTATTAACCACAGGTCAGATTGTTCTGGCATAGACATTTGTAGGTTCAGACTTCTTACCTTTCAAAGCCATACTTCCACTGCCAGACCTACTGTGATATCATTGTGCAAAAGTCTGTGGGTGGGGATTTCATGTTGGGGCCTTTGCCAGGCATTTCTGTATGGTTGTCTACAGCTGATCTGCTTTGTGTGGTTCATGGTGGGTATGGGACGCCCACTTTGACATCCATGCATGTAACCTATGACCCCCCCTCAGTTATTTGCCTCACCACATATACTGCAGTGGTATTTGTTGACTAGGGTGGTACTGCATGGTGTGGGTAGGGCAGTACTGGGGATACACATCCTGCTGTCCCACAGAGCTGTCAGATGTCTGCTGCTATCCCAGTTAGCCACCCCATTCCCTTACATGCCTGATCAATACCATAGATATGCTATCAGAAAATTCCACTCCATTAGTTTATTTTGTTACAGAGACTGGCTTACCTTGTGCTTGCAGCTGTTGTGAGGGTGGTGCTTGAGGGCTGACTATGTCAGATGCATGCAATATACTGTGTGGTGTGATGTTTGGCATCCATTTTACTGTACGTGCGAGTCAGTCAGAGAGAGATCAGTCTCTGGGGCCCTACAGTGCCAGTGTTTGTGCTATGCATTGCCTTTTTGCCAAGGCCAGGGCATACTGGGCACACCTCCATCTGCCTACAGGGGCAGGCTCAGGATGTTCCTCCTCTGAGTCACTCTGTGCCTGTGGAGGCCTTGGCAATTGTGGGGGGCTGTGTGTCCCTTCCCCATTTTTTTCCTGCTGCAGCTGTTTCCACAGGATCATATTGTGTAGCATGGCACATACTATGAACATGTGTGCACATGTGGCTGGAGAGTACTGCAAGACTCCACCAGATATGTCAAGGCAGTGGAACCGTGACTTGAGCATCCCAAACACACACTCTATAATTATCCTGGTTTGTGCGTGTGCCTCATTATGGTATTCTTGTATGGGTGTTTGTGCATTTCTGATGGTTGTCATCAGCTACTGCTCCAGTGTGTAGCCAGCATCTCCCACCAGCTGGCCATATGGGATGTCCCCACTGGCAAACGCCCAGTACAGCTGTGACGAATGCCAGATGTGGGAGTCATGATAGCTTCCAGGGCTGCCAGCACACACATTCATGATAATGCCCTGGGCATTGCACATGATTTGGCAGTTGCTGGAGGGGAAGCCTTTATGGTTTATTTAGACCCTACCCCGTTCATCAGGCGGTGCTTTGATGTGGATGTGCATGTCGTCTATCATACCCAGTACCTCTTGGTAGTCTGCTACGCAATGGAAGAGACGCATATTGCTGGTCCTCTCCTCACGGGTGCTGGGGAAGTTAATGCGCTCAGCGGCATGTGTTTGCATGGCATCCCGAAACTGGTGGAGTATCCTGGATGCAGATGCCTGTGAGACCCCAATGATATCCCCAGTTGGTCTTTGGAAAGTACCTGGAGCTAGTATTCTTAAGGCTACGCATACCTTGGTATCCACTGGGATGGGTTCCCCTCTGTTGGTTCTAGCTCTGAGGTGAGGCTGGCACAGCTCAACAAGTTGCTAAAGTATGTCCCTGTCTGCCCTGTATTGCGCTACTATCTCCAGGTCATGTAGCCCCTGGTAGGTTACCCTTGGTCTGAACACTCCTCCTCAGTCTGAGTTGGTTGTCAGCATTTTCCTTCCCACCATCCTCACTCTCTGGCACATGCTGATAGATTAGAGCAACAGCAGCCCCTAACATGTTTTGTTAGATTTGTCAGTTTAAAATTCCCTCGAATGTGTACACCGGTGGTGTAGATTTTGTGGGAAAAAACAGACTGAAAGGTGTTTGCATAGTTTATAGTAGTGTGCTGGGCTGCTGCCTGTGTAATTGGCTGATTCTGATACTTTTCACCTGCCAGCTATGCTTGTTCTCCTTGATTGCCTTCCTTCTGCAGTTTCACCTTCCCATTTCCTCCCCTTTTAAGCCCTGATGCATGACGCACATTCCCGGTGCTCAGATGTACACAGTTCTGCTATTTCAGTTTTTTTTTCTTGTTTTAAGCCCAGTGTGTGCCACGCACACCTGTTTAGCTAATGTAGACTGGTTTAAGCAAAACTGGCCCTGCCTAGACATGAACACACTCTGCATTTCATGGAATAAGAAACTACAGCCTCAGACACACCCCACTGCCTTAGCTGTGCTTAGCTAAGGGCAAACACGTGCCACTGAGCTCCAAATGTGCTTACAGCAAGCATCCCCTTTTCATGTTGGCTGCTCCTCCTGTCTACACGGTGGTGATGGAGCACCTAGATGGTTAGGGGCAGTCTGACACTTAGAAGACATTTGTGATTCAGTATAAGTCCCCTCATTAGCATACCCACTGCCTTACTCCATAGTTACTGTACTTCCACTTAGCCTTTCCCCTTTAGCTACCACTGTTCCCTGGTATTGTTTTCATTCTGCATACCATTGTCTATAATGGCAAAATGCAGATTTCTGTAATAAATGCTTTTCCCCCTTTTTTCATTTTCAGCACAATCCTGTTTGTGTGCCGCTGCCCTATGCTTAAATGGCCGAGATCAGCAAAAAAAAAGTTTTATTTAAAAAAATTAAAACTGTTTTTTTTTTTTATGCCAATGGCCATTGGCATGCCTAATAAGCATAATACATGCTTTCTTTTGAGCTGTCATGCCTCCGTTTTCTCCTTTGCAGAAATGTATTCAGCTAGTAACTGAATACATTTCTGCAGGTTACACTATTCCTGCACAGACATCTGCCTGCTTGCTGAATTGCTAATTCACCTTATTTGCATGTTTTTCACCAGCAAATGAGGTAATTAGCATTAGGCAGTGGTGTCCATGCAGGAATAGTGTAGGAGTGCTCGTGCATGTCCCGGGACACCTTTGATGAATTGCTCAGCAGATATATTGCATGCAGCAGCAGCTCCTGCACTATTCCTACACTCTGTGTAAGGTTTAATGAATCCCGGGGTTAGTCTTCATACACATATTTACAAGGCATTAAAAACTTGATTCCTTATTTTGGTCCAGATTAACCTTTGATAGGATCATTCTCCATTAGCTCCTGGACTCGTCTCCTTCCACCATCCAAATGTAGTAAGCAAGAATAATCTAACCATAGAGCTAATATGGTGAACATGGTACAGTTGTGTAAGTAAACGTATCATAACAGTAGATGTTCCAATGATTACTGCTGCAGTAGCCACTCCCTCACTCCCCCTCCCCTTGTTTTTTGGTGTGTTGTTTATGCTGGGGAAATACATTTTTTTTTGTTGTTCTTAGCATTGTCCTTTCAGGCATCAACCCCTCTCTCTCTTTCTCTCTCTCTCTCTCTCTCACTCTCTCCCTTTCTCTGTTAGCATGGAAGCTCTGAAGAGCTTGGCACCCAAACCTGTCTTTTTAGTCAGCTCAGCTTGAGATGACTGATGGTTTGGATGCATGGAAGGTACCTGGAATCTTTGAAAGCTAGCCAGCTGTTATATCCTTGGCAGTGATCATTCAAACATCTACTGTTATACTTACATACAAATATTTTAAGTACGGGAATTAATGCCTCCTAGCCTGCCAGTATACCAAACACTTGTTCCCATAATAAGTGTCCAGGTTCATAGGTTCATAGGTAGGTACTAGGCTATCAGCTCAAAGGCCTATGTAGGTTTCCTGGCTTACGCCACCCAAGAAAGTTATTTTCCTGTGCCACTGTCGAGCAGAGACACAGAAGTGTGGGGTGTATTTCCTATTTCCCATCCACTCATCAAGATTTTTCTTGAAGAGTGCTAATGAAGAACTTTGCTTGACATAGATGGGTAGCCTGTTCCAGAGTATGGGAAGTCTCTGGGACAGGAATCTGTCCCTCCAGCATGTCCTGTTTATTGTGGTGACAAGGTTTAGGTCCCTAGAGCATGTAGCTCAGAGGGATTGGGATTTCTTTAGGTGTAGCATGTCTAACAGCTCTGCGTTTGACATAGCTTTATATGTTAGGCAGAGATCACCTCGGAGTAGGCAATATGCTACGGAGTAAAGCTGGAGTTTTTTGAGGTGGTCAGTGTAGGGCATTTGTTTGAGGCCAGTAATCCTCTTTGTGAGGTACTTCATAGGTTCATAGGTTCATACTAGGCTATCTGCCCTAGGGCATTTATAAGCCTAGCCAGAGTATGTTTGGCTTTTGCCACCCATTTTAAATTAATTTTGCTATGCCCTTTTTCGAGGTTAGTATACTGTGCCTCTGTCTAACAGTGACACAGAAGTGATACTTCTGTGGCCTTTCCAGCTGCTGCAGATGTCTTGTGAGGTACATTCCCAAAGGGGCGTTGTACTCTATAATGGGTCTAATGAGTGTTGAGTAGAGGGGAACAATGACCTCTTTTTTCCTGGATGAGAACCCTTTTATGATGAGGTGCGCCACGTAGAAGGACTTCCTGACTACTGTGGTGATGTGACTATCAAAGGAGAGACTATTGTCCATCTGGGTCCCAAGGTCTCTTATCACACATTCGGTGTTAAGTAGATTGCTGCCTATGTGGTAGTTCATGGGTAAAGAGTTTTTACCAAAGGGGATGACACTGCACTTTTTGGCATTGAGCTTGAGGCCATGGCTCTGACACCAGACATCTGTCTCATTGAGGCCCTTCTGTAGGATGTCCACATCATTTGGGGACTTGACTATGGCTCTTAGTTTGCAGTCATCTGTGAACTTCATTAGCCAGAGGCCTTCTGTGTTAGCCTGTACTTAGGTTCATAGGTTCATACTAGGCTATCTGCCCTAGGGCATTTATAAGCCTAGCCAGAGTGTGTTTGGCTTTCGCCACCCATTTTAAATGAATTTTGCTATGCCCTTTTTCGAGGTTAGTATACTGTGCCTCTATCTAACAGTGACACAGAAGCGATACCCGGGGTAAACCTACAATCTCCCATCCACTCATCAAGATTCCTCTTGATGAGAGTCAATGAGGGACTCTGCCTAACCTGGACTGGGATTTTATTCCAGAGTGAAGGGAGCCTCTGGGTTATGAATCTGTCCCTCCAGCATGTCCTATTTATTTCACTGCTGAGGTTCAAGTCTCTTGAGCACATAGCTCGATGGGATTTGGATTTTCTGAGGTGCAGCATGTCCATTAATTTCGGGTTGGACATGGCTTTATACGTCAGGCACAGATTGCCTCTGAGCAGGTGGTATGCCACTGAGTAGAGCTGGAGTTTCTTTAACCGGGCAGCATATGGCATCTGTTTGAGCCCTTTGATCCTCTTGGTGAGGTACTTTTAGGGTCTTTCCAGTTGCTGCAGGTGTCTGGTAAGGTACATCACAAAAGGGGTATTATACTCAATTATGGGCCTGATGAGGGATGAGTAAAGAGGCACGATGACCTCCCCTGATCTAGATGTGAATCCCTTCATGATTAGGTGGGCTATATAAAATGTTTTTCTAACCACTTTGGCCACGTGGTTTTCAAATGAGAGATTGCTATCAACTTGGGTCCCCAGGTCCCTAATTACTTCTTCCATACGTAATGGATTACCACCTATGTGGTAATTTGTGGGCACTTTGTTTTTGACAAAGGGGATGACTATACACTTTTTGGCATTTAGCTTGAGGCCATGGCTCTGGCACCAGTTGTCTGTTTCTATGAGGCCCTTTTGTAGGATGCTTGTGTGGGCTGGAGAGTTAATTATGGTGCCTAGTTTGCAGTCATCTGCGAACTTGGTCAGCCACAGTCCTTCCTTGTTGGTCTGTACCTCAGAGAAATATATACCGAACAAGAGAGGTCCCAGGACTGAGCCTTGTGGGATGCCACTTGTAACTGGTTTGGAGTCTGACATGGCTCCAGCAATTCTAACCATGTGGGTTCTGTCCTTGAACCAGTTTGCAACCCATCTAGTGACATAGGGGTTTATATTTAAGCTGGTGAGCTTATCTATAATGCCCGAGTGGAGTATTGTATCGAAGGCTTTTGTGAGGTCCAGGTAGGCTGTGTGGACCACCTTCCCCTCGTCAATGGCCTTGGTGACTGTTTCAAAGAAATTGACCAGGTTTAAGAGGCAGGATCTGCCCTTAACAAAGCCGAGCTGGGTAGAATCCAGTGTCTGTAGGTCCCCAATATCTTTATTTATGAGGTCCATGATGATCCTTTCCATAGCTTTGCAGACCAAGCTAGTCAGGCTTATGGGGCGATAGTTTCCAGGATCCGTTGAGGCACCACCTTTGTGGAGAGGGACCACTGTTGCTGTACACCACTCTTTGGGTACATATCCTGTAGTAAGGCTGAGATTGAACAGTAGTTTTATGTTTGGGTTTAGCTCTTCTTGGAGTTCATGTAGGATGCAGCCTGGGACACTGTCCGGTCCCATTGATGCTGTGTTTTTTGCTTTGGAGAGGGCGGCTCTTACCTGAGCATCTGAGATGTCAGGGGGGCAGCACTCTGCTGGGATAGATATTTTCCCTTTTGGTGGGGAGGGGGGGGGAGTTTACGCTGAACCTGTCAGCTAGGATGTTGGCAATATATGTGGGTTTGCTGTATTTTTTGTCATTTTGGACTAATTCTGAGTATATCTGGGAATTCCCACCCAGGTTCCTAACATAACTAAAGAAAGCCTTGTGATTATCCTTAGTGTCCTGTGCAATTTTTCTCTTGAAGCTGGCCTTAGATAATTTTATGAGTGCCCGTAGTTTTTTGCTAATACTGATTAGAGATGCCTTCCCTTTTTGGGATTTTGCTCTGTCATGTAGTAGCTTCGTCCTTCTATTGTATAGTTTGTTTATGGCTGGGGTCCACCAGACAGGACGCCTGCCTTTGGAAGATTGGGTTTTGGTTTTATTTGGGATTGCATGATCCATGCATTCCTGAAGGTGTTCATAGAATGCATTTATAAAGGATTCTGTGGTCTGGGCCATATTTTCCACAGGCCCGGGGGCTTTGAAGGATTCCACCTTGGTTTTGAGGAGTGTGAAATTTGCTTTAGAGAAGTTTTTCACTGTGGATTTCTGGGCAGGGGGTGGGGTCGGGATGTGAATATCCAGTGAGATTAGTTTATGGTCTGATCTTACCAGTGAGGGATACACTTCTGGTCTGGAGCATAGAGTCCGCATGTTGGTGATGATCAG
Source organism: Protopterus annectens (assembly GCF_019279795.1). Classification (NCBI taxonomy): domain Eukaryota; kingdom Metazoa; phylum Chordata; order Ceratodontiformes; family Protopteridae; genus Protopterus; species Protopterus annectens. The sequence continues at coordinate 1,288,089,738 of NC_056733.1, read as the reverse complement.
GTCCAGTATGTTTTCCCCTCTTGTGGGAGTGGTAACAAGTTGTTCCATAGCATTTGAGTTTATAAATTCTAGGAACCTTTGGGCTAGGGTGTTGGAGCTGGAGTAATGCTCCCAGTCTATGTTTGGGTAGTTGAAGTCACCCAATATAATGGTGTTTGGAGAGACCTTCATATTTTCCAGTGTTCTCAGGAAGGCCGAGTGGGGTTCCTGGGTTTGGGAGGGTGGTCTGTATCAGGCTATAAACTGGAAGGCAGTTTTACCCACTGTTAGTTGCACATGGATAGTCTCTGATGCTTCGTGCTGTGCCACCAACCTGGAGGTGTGGGTATCTTTGATGAATATTGATACTTCCCCTCCTTTTGTGGTTCGGTCCAAGTTTTGGGGCCGAATAGCATGGTATGAGGTATAACCTGGTAGTGCTGGGGTGCTCTCGGGAGCCGTGAACCAAGTTTCTGTTACTGCACAGATATCGATGTTCTCCATGCTAAGGAGAGTTTAGAGTGTGTGCATCTTGAGGTTTAGACTTCTGGCGTTGACTAGCATTACTCTTAGTTTCTTATCCCTTGTGATACCTATGGAGATGGGTTTGTCTTTTGAGCCTTGCATAAAAAAAGGCACTATGGGGGTGGCAAGAGCCTTTGCCAATATCCGAAAGCCCAGGGGCATTGGATCTCCTTTGAATGACACCAATACTTAAGCCAATTGTTGAAATTGATCATCTTGTCTTCATATTGTGGCATCATTCTTGGTGAGGGTAAGATGCTACTCAAGGTTAGGGTCATACCGGCCTGGGCTACATGCTCAGAGAGCTCCTCTATGTCTCTTTTCATGTAGTCCAGGGAGGTATGTCTCAGGTCATTCACACCAGCATGGACAATGACTGAGTCATATTTGTACTTGCCTTGGAGTGACCTGAGTGCTTGTGTTATGTGGTGGATCCTAGCACCCGACAGGCAGCTCACCGTGACCTTCTCCTTGTTCAGCCTGGTGAGCGTGACGTCAGTGTGCCTGACGATAGAGTCACCTCTTACAAGTGTATCAGGTGTGTTGTTTAGCCTTAAGGGCTGTGACTGTTTGGCACACTGGCTTTGTGAGCTATGTGTTGTACATGTTTTGTTTTGGGGTAGCGGTTGCTTGAGTGTTTGCTTTGGAGGTCTCTGTTGCTTAGGCAGATTTTTATTTAGAGCCTCCGAGTATGTTTTTGTGTGTTTATTTGTTTGGTTTGCTGTCGTGGTAGGTCTATGTGAGACTGGAATTGTAGTGAGTGTGGTTTCCTTCTCCTCCTGACTGGTTACGCCAGTACTGAGTTAAGAGAGCTTAGCCTCCAGTTTGGCTATATGGTTGCATCTCTCACATGTTTTGGAATTGTTGGGAGGAGGAGAGGGTTGTCTGTGTACATGAGGCAGTTGTAACATTGCCTCAAGATTCCCAAATTCACCAGCTGGACCAGAGAGGAGATTGACAACTGACCTTTGGACATGCTAGAATAGTATTGGGAATTCCTTTATAATTGAAAAAAAGGACCAATGGGGAACAAGGTACTCAAGGGGAGTTTGTGAGGGTGTCGTGCTTTTAATTTTTTAGTGCTGACTTATATAATTGCTTTAGTGAGCAAGTGCCAGGCTTTAGAGTATGAATACGGTGTTTATTATGAGAACTAGATCAGTTCTAAGGCAAAAAGTGAACAGCAGACTTTGTGGAGCCGAGAATGGTTTAAACCCAATTAGGCGGAGCTGCCCAATGCTGCGCTATGCGCAAAATCACGCAAAGCCACACCAAAGCGGGTTTTATACAGGGGGACTTGAAAGAGCTAGAAATTGGCCAAAAACGGCCAATAGACTACCAGATTCATGTGCTGGGAACACTCCTCCAGGGATAGATAGGCTGCTCTAAGCTCCCCACTGCCACTGGTGAACAAAGAAGCCTCCCTTTATCCAAGGAAGGAAATGGGCAACACAGGAACTTTCCAGAAGTCCAGAATACAGCAAAGCCTGTATTTGGACTACTCTAGGTCAGGAAAGATGGGAAACAAGGATATTTTTTTTTTTCTTTTTTGCAACAAACAGCAGGAAAATGCAATAAATATGTAACACAGGCTAGCGCACTTGAGTGTGTAGCCTCAACAGGTATATGCAACAAACAGGACAAACTTTAAAAGTGCAGGTGCAAAAACAACTTTAAACAGTTTAAAACAGTTCAAGAAGTAGAAATACTTGCAGTTTAGCTAGATCGGACAGTCGCCCAGGTAGTAGCAGAAAAAAAACACTTTTATCAGGTTAGCAGTCGCTCTTTTAGCCTCTCTGCTGCTAGCACCACTCTGCAGGACCATGAAGAGCTTGGCTGAGTAGTAACAAGCGCAAAAACTGTGCCAAAGTGGGTTCTATACAGGGGGACTTGAAAGAGCTAGAAATTGGCCCAAAACGGCCAATAGACTACCAGATTCTTGTGCTGGGAACACTCCTCCAGTGATAGATAGGCTGCTCTAAGCTCCCCACTGCCACTGGTGAACAAAGGAGCTTCCCTTTATCCAAGAAAGGAAATGGGCAACACAGGACCTTTCCAAAAGTCCAGAATACAGCAAAGCCTGTATTTGGACTACTCTAGGTCAGGAAAGATGGGAAACAAGGATAATTTTTTTTTCTTTTGCAACAAACAGCAGGAAAATGCAATAAATATGTAACACAGGCTAGCGCACTTGAGTGTGTAGCCTCAACAGGTAAATGCAACAAACAGGACAAACTTTAAATTACAAGCACAAAAGCGAGCTAAAGCTGGCTTTAAAGCAGGGGGTTAGAAAGAGATAGGAAATTGCCCAAAACGGCCAATAAGCTACAAGTCACTGGGCTGGAACCCTCCTCAAGGGACGGATAGGCTGCTCAGAGCTCCCCACTCTCACTGGTGAACAAAGAAGCTTCCTCCTATCCAAATAAGGATATGGGCAACACAGGAACTATGACACAGCCCAGAGATCAGCAATACCTGAAGACTGGACTGTTCTAGTTCAGTAAAGGTGGGAAACAAGGATATATTTTTTTTCTTTTTTTTTTTTCTTTTTTTTTTACAAAGTAGCAGAAATTAGGTACAGAAACACAGTAAATGCTTTAATTCGGCTAGCGCACTTGAGTGTGTAGCCTACCAGTTAAACTACGCAAAAACAAACCTTAAAAGTACAAAAAACTCAGAAATACAAGCAAGAATGCAATAAAACAACTTTGCAGAGCTTATTTAGTTAAAGAAACAGAGAAGTCTATATATACACAGAAAAGCAGCTAAAACACACAAACACTTCAGATGCAGTGCAACCTAGAGCACTTCAGTTGTAGCAATATTAAGGCAATTACAGTTATAATAAATGCTCCGAAATATACTCTATATTTCCAAAATGTTTGAGAAGCACAGTCAGAACACAAGGAGATTCAGGCAAAAAAAATGTTTATTTTTTTTTTCTTTTTAAAGGGAAAAAGGAGAAACAGAAGGCCTTATCCAATGTTCTCTCTGTATTAGGTAGAATGAGCTAATGACACTAGACTGGGAGGAGTGTCACAGATCAGATTTACAGTAGGGGTGGGCAACTGCAAAGCTACCAAGTATAACAGCAAGACACCAACTGGGAGGGGGGTAGGGGCAAAAACAATAGCCTACAGACAGTAAGCACTAGAGAAAGCCACAAATGAAAGTTTTTAAACAGATAAAGATTTGTAAAGATACAGAATGCTTTTAACTGCAAACAAATCAGTTACTTGTGCAGATTAGTTAATAGCAATAAAATACACTCAAAGACTAAAAAGCAGGCAATAAAAGTGCTATATATTAATTGTTAGAAACAATAATCTGTATAAATAATCGAAAAAAAAACAGGATACTTATATATCTCAGCTAACAGTTGTGGTCAATAACTCTCATCCACTCTGCTCAGTGTGTATAGACAGAAACCCTATCAAAGTTAGGGCAGAGATACCAAACAGGAGATGTCCCAGGACAAAACCCTGTGGTACTATTCCACTTGTCACTGGTTTGAAGTCAGATTTGGAGTCTGTAACTTTTACAGAGTGGGTTCTGTTAGTGAGCCAGTTGGCAACCCATCTTGTGATGTAGGGATTTATACCTAGTTTATTGAGTTTAGCTATATTTCCAGAATGGGGGATGGTGTCGAAAGCTTTGGCGAGGTCAAGATAGGCTGTGTGAACCACCTTAACCATAATCACCCTGTTCTTAAAAATATCTAAACCAGTACTTGCTTTAATGCAATTTGGAAGTCAGTTCCATGCATCAGCTGCTGTCTCAGAGAATCAATTAGTACACTTCTCATTCTTATAGAATCTTCTACATAGATTGCTTGATGATTCCCTATTACTTTTTGATAACCCCAAACATTCCCAGAGGTAGTTGTCTCTTCTTAGATACAGTATCTATTAGATATACTGTACAAGTTCAGATATTTTAGTCTTTCATAATCACTTAAATTTTTATATCCATGGATACCCTTGGTATATTTCTGCTGTACTCTTTCCAATTTACTCATGCTTGTTTTCTTAGAAGGGCTCCATATTGTTATTCCATAATCAAGTTTGGGTCTAATGTAATTAACAAATATGAGCTCATCATTTCTGATTTCCTAGACTTTATAAATATTTTTACACAACCTATAGATCTATAACTATCATTAACAAATTGGTTGATATGATTAGAAAAACTCAAAGCTGGATCTATCCATATACCCAGGTCCTTAAATGAATTTGCAGTTTCAATCAATGTGTGCTATATTAAATGTTCACATTTCAGTTTATGTCTCTCAAATCTCATATGCTTAGTTTCTGATGTATTTATCAGCATATGGTAAGTCTACTTACAGGACTGTACTTTAGTGGGCAATTATAAATATTTACTGTCCCTTCCTTATATTTTACATGGCTCCAAATAATCAGTTTATTGGTTCGTAACTTTCATTTATTTGCACAACCCATGAAGAGACTTTTTAATGAGTCTATCCAGCAATTTGAGCTGCCATGCTCAAATTCAGGTTCCAGTGCTTATCAATACAGACGTGAAAGCATATATAACATATATATATATATATATATATATATATATATATATATATAAAACAACATATATAACATATATATATAACAACACAATTGCATGTTCAGGCAAAAACAACAGCCATTTGTAATGATTCCCATAGATAACCAGATCAAGCAAGGATGATTTAAGGAAAGTCTTGTTGTGGAACATATCTTATATGACCAAGCTAGCTGGTTTCACATTCATAAAGCATTGCAAGGAAAAATGTATATGTTCGTAGATTACAGCACTGCTTCCAGAACTGCTAGCAGCCTCAAGGTGGTAAAATGCAATGTCCATGGTGGGTATTAAGGAACAATCAGTTACTATAGATAATGGAGACCCATATCATATAGGGATAAAAATACCTACAGTAGCTGCTGTAATTAGTGTCATTCTGTTTTGCATGATACACATTTGCTATGGATTTTTGCTGTTTAGTCCACACCCATATTTGTAAAGTAGTGTTATAAAAGGCAAGTCACTCTTGGAAATACTGTCTCCTTTTGCCAGCATTATATACACAAACAGTTATATTCTCATATACGTTACTGTTCATCTCCGACAATTAGTAGTCCTCTGTTCCCATACTGGACTCATTCATATAAGTGATAACCTCTGAATTTATTCTTCTTCTTCTTGAGCTATAATACTTATTTACATAGTTCTTATTTTCATGTGTAAATCATCTGGCCTGACAAATAGCTAGTAGCATGCAATATTAAGTATAGAAAATCATGTGTGGCATTGCTGTATATTCTGCCTACCTGGCCTAAGTTTTCTGATGTATGCTAAGCAAATATAATGCCCTCTGTTGATCCTACAGACCTAATTATGCTGAGCAGATGTTACCAAATTGAGAAGCCCCACATGCCTCAGCCACCCATCTACTCATTGTCGTGGTTGCTATATTTTATTATTTGACTTCACCTATATTCCTAAAACAGCAGTCACTACAATATTCCAACATATACAATTTACTTTGAAACTCCTCCTTCTTTTAGCTTATTCATTTGCACCATCTTAGCTATCTATTCTTTATATCCATACAAGGCATGTTATTTCACATTATCAGACCACTATCATTACCTTTATCAGAGGACAACTGCTGTTTATGTAATCCCCATAAAATATGTCACAAATTAATTTACATTCCAAACCTATAAAATATAAACCCTTATAAATGCACATACTGTTAAATGTAATGTGACAAAACACCTATTAATAAAAATTGCTTCACAAACTACTACTCCAAATTACACAATAAAAACTCTTTACTCTGCTCTTTATTTTACGTTGTGTTGCTCTTCATTCTTTTCTTGGTCCTTTTTCTAGTAATTATATATTAACAGCATCAAGAGGCATTCCATGGTCAGACATTTTTTTTCTTAAACTTAGCTCATCTGAACTGGTACAAAACCTGTAATAAAACAAGTGAAGATCTTAAACTGCATACAGTATTCTTCAGACATTGTTACCCTGACTAAAGCATGACTACCACAGTAATAGGTGATGTTGAAGTTACACTCCCAGGGCCGGAATCACGAAGGCTTGCAGAGTCTTAGAGTAGAGTAAGACTCCATGCAGCCAACATGTCCGCCGAGCGATCCAGGAACAGCCGGTAGTGGTGTGCAACTGAGCTTTCTAAACTAGTCCTACACAGACATGGCTGGGATATGCAAATTACCTCAATTGCAGGTGAAAGCTATGCAAATGAGGTAAATTTGCGATCCAGGAAATTCGAACCTGTCCGAGTAGGAGTAGTGTTACTTGCAGAAATGTACTCAGTTGATAACTGAGTATGGTTCTGCAAATAGCAAAACGGAGCCATGTCAGCTGGAAATAAAGTATGCATGTACAGGAGGAAGCATGCCAATGGCCAAAATATGGTCATTGGCAATGGGAAGGGATGCAAATTAAAAATAAAATAACTTTTTTTTTTTATCCCGATCTCCGGGGTTTAACCATAGCGCAGCACCACGCAAATGTGCTGCACCCTAAAAAGCAGAAAATTAATAATTAAGATCCACAAATGTGGATTTTATAGCTAAAAAGAATTTACAATGCAAGGGAATGGCAGGCTGAAGACAACATGGCCACCGAGTAGAGGTTGCTAAGGAGGGAAGCTCAGTCTAAGAGATGTAACTAAGCATTAGTAGGCAATCCTATGCAAATGAGAGTTAGGATAGTGAATCACAAGTTTACATAGCAAATGAGCACAGTCAGTGGAGTGTAGGAGTAGGATAAGGGGACTAACAGAGTAGAATATAGATGGCATCACAAGGGGGTATGTATGAAAGGAGTGATGCTCATTGGAGCAGAGTGACATGTGTCAGCTTACATTTACATAATAGTGAAAGAGGTGTGTCAACAGGTAGGCCAGGTAAAGTCAAGAAATGGAAGGTGTATGCCGTGGATAACACCAAAGTTTCTTGCTGAGCATGCATGCACACGTGTGCATGCCAGTAAACCCAAGTAAGACAGTGTGCATGCGTGTAGGCATGAGTAAGCATATGTAAGGCTGTGTAAATAGTTGTAAGTGCGTTTGCACCAGTGTGTGTGCGTTTTAACAAGAATAAGCAAGTTTTAGTCCATGTAAGCATGTGTGCGTGCGTGTTAGCTGCTGTGCGCATGTTTGCGCTTGTGTGTGCGGTGCTCCCCCCCCCTGAGGAAACAGAAAGGAAAAAGGAAGCACACCAAATAGTAGAAGTTACCAGGGAGTACTAGCAGAGCTAGCAGGTGAAAACAATCAGAATCAGGCAAATACCCAGGCAGAACACTAGCCCAGCCCAGCACTTAAAACTCTGCAAACAGCAGTCCATTATGTTTCTCTCAAGAGACACTGCAACACTGCAGTAAGCTAATAGAAGTGAAAACTGAAAAAGCTTCACTGAGATAAAAAAATGTTAGGGGCTGCCATTGCTGTTATAAGGCGACATATGCAACATGCTGAGGGTGATGATAATGCAAATGCTGCTGGACAACCCACAGTGAGGAGACGGAGAAGAGTGTACAGGCCCAGGGTTACCTACCAGGGGCTACATGAGCTGGAGATAGTGGAGCACTGTAGAGTGGACAGAGACCTCTTGCAGCATATTGTTGAGCTGTGCAGGCCAAGCCTCACACACAGAACCAACAGAGGGGAACCCATCCCAGTGGAAACTAAGGTATGTGTTGGCCTAAGAATATTAGCAACAGGTACCTTCCAGAGACCAACTGGTGATATGATGGTGATATCACAGGCATCAGCATCCAGGGTACTGCACCAGTTCCTGGATGCCATGTCAGCACATGTCGGTGATCATGTATATTTCCCCAATTCCCGTGAGGTATTGGCTAGCAATATGTGTCTCTTCCAGCAAATAGCGGAATACCCTGAGGTAGTGGGTGCAATAGACTGCATGCACATATGCACCAAAGCACCAGCTGGTGAGCGAGGTAGGGTCTACTTCAACCGCAAGGGCTTCCCCTCCATCAACTGCCAGGTCATGTGTGATGCCCAGGGCATAATACTGAATGTGTGTGCTGGCTGCCCTGGAAGCTACCATGATTCCCGTATCTGGCATCAGCTGTACCAGACATTTGCCAATGGGGACATCCCACATGGTCACCCAGTGCTGGCTATGCACTGGAGCCGTGGCTGATGACACCCATCAGAAATGCACACACACCTGAACGGGAATGCCATAATGAGGCACACACACAAACACAAAATGTAATCGAGCGTGTGTTTGGGCTGCTCAAGTCATGGTTCTGGTGCCTGGACACATCTGGAGGAGCCTTGCAGTACTCACCAACTACATGTACCCAAATTGTCATGGTATGTGCTATGCTACATAATATGATCCTGCAAAAACAGCTGCAGCAGGACCAGCATAGGCCTGGGCCAAACAGCCCCCCACCATTGCCAAGGCCATCACAGGCAGAGCGTGACTCGGAGGAGGAACAACCTGAGCCTGCTCCAGTAGGCAGAAGGAGTCATGCCCAGTATGCTTTGGCCTTGGCAAAGAGGCAATGCATAGCACATAAACTGGCTCAGTAGGAACCCTGGAAATGATACCTCTCTCTGACTCACACAAATAGTAAAAGGGATGCCTAACTTGACACTACCTGTTTCCAAACATGTATAGGGAGTGCAATATGTGCATCCAACATAGGCAGCCCTGCAGCACCACCTGAGGCATGATTGCTATGTGTTAAGCAATATAAAGCAGTGCTAAACAGCTTTCACCACCATTTAGTATATGTAAAGCAATTGCACACACTAACACTAGCACAACTGTGGTCAATGTTGAGCAATATTGGGCAATGTTCTGTAATGTAGGTTAACATTGAGCAATGTTGGACAAGCCTGGTCTACGTTGGACATAGCTGAACAAAAGCCAACATGCTCATATTTGCTCTACTGGCCCCTAAGCAGTCTGGTCTGCTCAGTATGAAAATATAAGCGGTGATGGGCCTCAAACCCAGGATACTGTGCACTATAGTCATAGTACTGAACCATTAAACCATGACAGTATTGCAGTGGTTAGCCTGTATGAAGAAGCAAGTTCGTTGTTACTCTCCAAAGTTATCTGCACTCCTGTTCTTTGTTACTGTATGAAGAATTGTCGATAAGTCTATGCAAAGTATTTCACAAAAACCCTGCAGGCACAGCATAATCCCTGTTGAGTTATGACACAAAGGTGAGTCCTGCAGTAAGAATAGAACCTGACTTTCAACACACACAGTACAAATGTTAATATTGGACATGTAGACATACATCAACAAATGTAGTGGACCTCAGACAGCAACAGACTGAAAGGTCACACCGGGCATGCTCACACACTTGAATCCATGAGACAAATGTCAGGCAACAGACCACTGACAGTCTGAACTGGGCATGCTCACACACTTAGGCAATGTTGGAGTACAGCATTGGGCCACACATAGCAGGCAGTTGCATGTGTTAACCTAGGAACCTCTCACTACCCATCAATCTGCCCTGTGCACATACTTATATGACAACAGACATGCATATAATATAGTGGAACCCTGCCATAAGCAAATATGTTCTGCAGATACCTAAGTGGTTCATAGAAAGTGTGAAAGCAAAGATGATAAAAACCTGCAAACAGTATCAGCAATAAACATTGTGCATCATGACAATTATCATAGGTTCAGAGGTTGATACTAGGCTATCTGCCCTAGGGCATGTACAAGCATAGACAGAGTGTGTTTGGCTTCTGCAACCCAGTCAAATCAGAACACTGTGCCTCTGAATAGTAGGTCACACAAGATAGCCCATTCACGTTCAGTGTATTTTGCCTCTGTCTAGCAGGGACCCAGAAGATATCCCATGGGTAAAGATGTGATCACCCATCCACATGTCAAGATCTCACCTGTAGGTGGTCAGTGGGTGGCTCTGCCTATGCAAAATCGGGACTACACTCCGGAGTGAGTGGAGGCTTTCTAGTAATAATCTGTCCCCCCAGCATGTCCTTTTAACATCAGTGCTGAGGTATATGTCCCTGGAGTGTGTAGCTCCAAGGGAGTCGGATACCCTGAGGTGGAGCATGTCCAGTAAGTCTGGGTCAGATATTGCCTGCAACTACAGGCACACAACACATCCATGTAGGTGGTAAGTGACTGAGTAGAGCTGGAGTTACTGTATCGGAACTGTGCAGGGCATCTGTGTGAGTCCCCACATCTGCTCGATGATAACATTTGTGGCCATTACAGTTGCTGCAGGTGTCAGGTAAGGTACATCCCAAATGTGGCATAGTAACCAAGCATGGTCGTGAAGAGTGTAGGGGCATAATGACCACACGTGATCAACATGTGAAACCATGTGGGATATGGTGGGCTATGTAGACGTACTGTCTAACCACTATGGCAATAGAATTATCAAAGGTGAGAGTATGAACAGGCCGTGTCCCCAAACCCATAACAACCACTACTGTATGTAATGGATTACAATCTATGTGGTAATGTGTGGGCATCTTATAATGGCATGTAGCCATGGGCCATGGCTCAGACACCAGTCAACCTATCTCTGTGAGACCCTGTATGAGTATGCATGTGCTAGCAGGAGAGATGATTATGGCACCCAGTTTGCAGTCATCTGCAAACATGGGCAGCCATATCCCTCCTGTGATAGCCTGTACATCATACAAATATATACTGAACAAGAGAGGTCCCAGGACTGAGCCTTGTGGAATGCCATGTGTAATTGGTGTATAGTCAGACATGGCACCTGCAACACTGAGCATGTGGGTGCTATCCCTGATCCAGGTAGCAATCCATCGTGTCAGATATGTGTCGATATTGATGCTGGTGAGCCTATGCATAATGGCTGAGTGGGGTATTGTGTTGAAGGGTTGTGCAAGGTCCAGGCAGGCTGTGTGGACAACTGTCTCAACACTGATGGACCTGGTAACTGTTGAAAGAATATGAACAGGTCCAACAGGCAAGATCTGCCCACAACAATGCTGTAATGTGTAGGACCCAGTGTCTGTAGGTTTCCCATGTCTATGTGCATGAGTCCCATTACAATACACACCATAGCTTTGCAGAACAGGCTAATTAGCCTTTTAGGCCGATATTGCCTGTGGTCTGTTGTGGCAGTATTCAGTGGAGCGGGACCACTATCGCTGTACGCCATTCCGTGGGTACATATCCTGCAGTAACTCTTATATCGAACAGTGACGTAATGTGAGTGTTATGTCTGTCATGAAGGCTGTGTATGACACAGGCCAGGACACTGTCTGGTCCCATTGATGCTGTGTTGTCCGCTGTGGGGAGGGCAGCACTCACCTGTTTACTTGTGATGTCTGGGAGGTTACACTCTGTTGGTATGGACAGTACCACCTTAGAAGGGATGGGGGGGGCACATCTGCACTGAACCTGTTTGCCAGGATGATGGCAATGTCAGTGGGTTCAGGGTATGTTTAGTCAGTATGCAGTAACACACAGCATATCAGTGAGTGTCCAGACAGGTACCTGAATTAACTGAAGAAGGCCTTGTGAGTGTCCGACGTGTCTGGTGCAATTGTCTGTTGGAAGCGTGCCTGACATAATTACCCGAGTGATTGTAGCTGTCTGCTAGTACAGATCACAGGGGCCTTCCCTGTCTGGGATTGTGCTCTATCATGTAGTAGCTTCCTCCATTTGTTGTAAAGTGTATGAATGGCTGGGGTCTACCAGACAGGTCCACTGCCATTGGAGGAATGAGACCAGTTGTTATTTTGGATGTAATGATCCATGTGGTCCACTAGGTGTCCATAGAATGTGTATGTAAAGGATTCAGCAGTCTGAGCCATACTTACCACTGACCCAGGGTCTCTGAAGGATACCACCGTGGTTTGGAGGAGTGTGACGTTTTCCTTTGGGAAGTTCACCAACATTACCCAGGATGGGTGTGGGGACGGAATATGGATGTCCAGTGAGATAAAGTATGTTCTACCCTTACCAATGAGGGGTATATCGCAGGTGTGGAACATAGAGTCCCCATGTCGGTGATGATCATGTCTGATATGTTGTCCCCTCTTGTGGGTATGGTGACCGGTTGTGCCATAGCATATGAGTTTAGAAATAGTAGCAACTGTTGGTTGAGGGTGTTGTGACCTGAGTACTATCCACAGTCAATGTGTGGGTATGTGACGTCACCCAATATAATGGTGTTTGGGGAGACCTTCATATTGTCCAATGTTCTCAGGAAAGCTGAGCGGGGTTGCTGAGTCCGGGAGTGTGGTCTGTTGCAGGCAACAAACCAAAAGGCCGATTTGCACAATGTTAGGTGCATATGTATGGTCTGTGATGTTTTGTGCAGTGCTACCAACCCGGAGGTATGTGTATCTGTGATGTATATGGCTACACCCCCTATTTGTGTTGGCCATTCCGAGTTATGTGGTCAGAAAGCATGGTATAAAATACAACCTGGTAGTACTGGTGTGCATGAGGGAACCTGAAACATATGTCTGTTAGTGCACAGATATTGCTATCCTCCATACTGAGGAGATTCTTGAGTGGGCGCAATTTGATGGTAATACATTTGGTGTTGAGCAGCATTACCCTCAGTGTCATGTACTCTGTAATGTCTATGGAGGTGGTTCTGTCCTTTGAGCCCCGCTTAAATAAGGCAGTATGGGGGCAGCAAGTGCCCTAGCCAGTATTCAAAATTCCAAGGGTGACAGGTGCAAGCTGTCCATAGGGAAGCTACGTGGCATGTCGAGCATGTCACCCCAGGGTGACAGACACTGTATCCCCTTTGAATAACACCAATATGTTAGCCAACTGTTAAACATGATCAGTGTGTTGGTATACTGTGACATCATACTTGGTGAGTGTAAGATGCTAGACAAGGTCAGGGTAATACTGGGTTGGGCTGCATGATCACAGAGTTCCTCTATGTTTCATGTCATGTGGTCCAGGGAGGAAAGTCTGCGGTTGTACGCACCAGCATGGACAATGATGGAGCCAGTCCTGGACTTGCTTTGGAGTGACCTGAGTGCATGTGTTATGTGGCGGATCCTGGCACCTGAGAGACAGCTCAAAGTGACTATTCCCTTGTTTGGCATGGTGAGTGGGATGACATTGTGTTTGACATTAAGTGTCACCTATAACCAGTGTATCAGGTGTGTTGTTTAGCCCAAAGGGCAGTGACTGTGTGGCACACTGACATTGTGAACTGTGTGACATGTGAACTGTGTGACATGTGGGCATTATAGTGGGGTAGCCGTTGTATGTGTGTCTGCTTTGGAGGTCTCTGCTGCTTAGGCAGAGTGTATGTAGAGCCTCTGAATATGTGTATGTGTGATAATGTGGTTTCTGTGCTGTCACTATCAGTGTATGTGAGACTGATATGTGGTGTGTGTGGTCACCCTCACCACCTGATAGACTATGCCAGTCATGGGTTGAGAGAGCTCAGCGTCCTGTATGTCAGTATTGTTACATCTCCCACATATATGTGAGTGTGATGTGAGGAGGAGAGGGTTGTCTGTGTACATGAGGCAGATGTGACATTGTGTCATAACCACAATAGTCACTAGCTGGACTGGAGAGTACACATGAAACCGACCCCAGGACATGCCATTGTATTATGATGACATACTCTGTAGCCTGATCACAAAGGATCAGTAGGGTGTTAAGTGTGTAAAAGAATATAACCGGGATTAGTGCTCAGGTTTGTTGGTGTTTTGTAAAGAGTAGCTGAGTAGGAGTCCAGACTGAGAATCATGACATGTCCTTCAGCTATGTAATAAATAGTAATGTACACACATATATGTGCTGAGTCAGGGACAACTGTACCTTACTGACATTGCCGATATCCTATCAGACAGGCCCATGTATACATACCCACCTCCCACAGACGATAGTCCCTGACATCATACCAGGAGATATCACATGTAGAATGGCTGATCAGCTCCCCACTAAGCCAGAAGCATGGCAGCAATTGGATTACATTGTTTCCCAATATGTGTCATGCATGCACTACAGAACAAACAGACCCTGCACCTGAACAGTCTGTTGAGCCTCACCCACTCCACAGGACCTGGAACCGTTGAATGTGTTACAGCAACATATGGCACTCCCCACATGTGTGGGTGCACAACACACCATGGGAAGTATAGTCCAGTAAGCCTATAAAGTCTGATCTGCAAGGCCATGGAATGCATCATGGCAGAAGTGATAAACAGAGCTATTGGAAAACGACAAACACACAACCCTACCATCTGTGGTATGTTCATGTGCAGATCATGGTTCCCAAGCATGCTACACCATCTGCAAGGCACCCACCCAGGACATACATCATGGAACAGAGCTACACATGTCCCACATAGACTTTGAACAGCTCTTCATCAACATCACAGACACATGTCGTATCCACAAAACCAACAATCTGTGCATAGATATGTGTTGACATATGAAGGGATGTCAATGTGTCCACAGATAGATCACACAAGGTGAGACTCACGGGGTCCTGTACGAGATGTTGATACCTGCCAACCTACATGGATCATTCCTGGGATTGCAAAACAATGTGTACACACATTACCATGTCCAGTCTGATGATGTCATCATTCTACAAATATACCAGGAGAACAGAAATCACCCAGTAAAGCATATAGCGTGTCGTGTTAATGCGTATCTCTCTAGTATTATAGCATAGTTAGGTAGGGGTTTGAGTCCTGCAAACGCCAAGTGTGTGTGTGGTTTCCTTTGAGAAGAGTACCCTTTTTGGAGACTGGGAAAACACATTAAAAGAGGTACATCCCTCTTTGGAGCTGATGATGTCAGCATCCTACAAATATTCAAGGAGAACATAAACTACCCAGTAATGCATATAGCGTGCAGTGTTAATGCGTATCTCTCTAGCATCATAACATAGTTAGATAGGAGTTTGAGTCCTGCAAATGCTCTGTGTGTGTGTGCCACAGGTGGTCAATGCAGTGTGGGTTTTGCTTTTACTACGGTATGACATATGTTTCAAACAGTATGTGCATTGCACACATCGGGTATCTGCATGTCAAATAAATATGTGTACATGTGACATCAATCAGTACATAGGTGTGAAGCCTGCATACGACATGAATACATTTGTAACCTTTGACAGATTGTGCCGCTGCTTCACAAATCATAGGTCACATATGTATGTCTGTGTCAATCCCGGCCAATGTAGTGATCCGTGGCCAAGGACAACTCTGCCACACACACCCATGACACATACTATAAAGTACTGTGAGTGAGGGTAATTGCCGGGGTATATGTCAGACATGTTCATACACAACAATGACTGGCAATAATAGACAGTGATTATAGGTGTACACCAGCCCTGAAGATATGCATGCAGGCCCCTAATGTGTTATGTGAAACACTGAGGGACCCCACAATACCTATTGATATGTGGATACCAAGGGACAGATGACATAACACATGTCTGTCTGTACACATTGGTACCCAACATACATGTTGAGGGCTAGCACCTATGTGGTACTGTCGGGATAGTATGTATAGTAAATGTGGATGAATATGCCATAGACGGCTTACTGCTATACAGCATGTATTGGACAACAGGTATCTGTCTGTATGATACCCTTGTGTAGGATATGCGTCCCATCCAGGGAATGCAGTGTAGGCCAATGCATGCATTTCCAGATGTGGATGGACATATCCCTAGTGTGTTTGCATGTACTTAAGAGGGCTATATACCGCACGGGTGTGGTCCCAGGAACGTGTGGCAGTCAATACCACTGGTTACTGTTATTGTATAGTACTGGAAGGATCCAACTGTTACTGAGTTCCCTACATCTGTGAGTCATTTGTCAGGACATCATCTAATGATTGGTTATAGTCATGCTGTTGAGATGTTGTATACTACCAGACTGCAAATCATTCACAGATATCAACAGTATCACCCACAGCATAGTGCCAACCCATGTCATACACACATGTGTACCCATGTTAGTACATATCTGTAGTAGAATGCTGACTGGCCATCGAAAGATACTATGAGATGTTAACAATGTGTAGAACAGGGTATGTCGCACATCCCATGTGTCCACTATGCATGTGCATGCAGACAGTGCGCACACACCATGTTCACAGATGTAAACCCGCTAATTTGTAATGCACACATCACACATGTACTGTCCTCTCACTAACATATGCTGGCAACACTGTACACTTCAGCCAAGTGGCACATGGGTGGACAATACATACTCAGGCTTAACACTGGTGTAAACAATGCTACAATGACTATCACAGCTGTGATGCATAATGCCTGCTCAGGTATACCTACAAGGATATCATTACACTTTCCTGTTGTCAACTTGCTACTATTGCTACACTGCTATAATGTCACCCTGTGCATCAGAACCATGTTAGCCTGTTCCTGCATCAATGTTACAGATGACAGGAGGTGGCACAGGTGTCATCATATGCACAGGGTGTGTTGTAGGTTTGCCAGAGCCCGATATTGAACCATCCAATCGGCATGTTTGTGTGTGTGTGTGTGTGTGTGTGTGTGTGTGTGTGTGTGTGTGTGAGGGACAGCAGTACTGCATGGGCCAATGTTGATGTAATGTGTGTGTGTGTATGTGTGAGCCCTAGTTGTATGGTAAATATGTGTGTGTCTGCCATATACGGGCAGTTGTGGGACAGCCACAGACTGTACCTGCTAGGCTGTACAGATCACTGTCTCCGGCCATGGACACGGTACCTGTGCCTAGCAGGGGTGCTACGGGCAGTATCGGGTACCAACCCTGACTGGGTGCTATCATCAGAGGCAGAGGTATGATGACTGGACCCATGTCCCTGCTGGGACTGGCCAGTGCCATGTGCACGTGGTCTAGTAGGACAGTCAATGGACAAGCCAGCCCCAGCATTGCTAGGGCTTATACTGCCACTATGGGAGCGGCGGAGATCCGTGGTCCGTCCGCGATGACTGCCAGCTGATGCTGTTGCTGGCATGTGTCTGCATCGGCTTCTCATCCATCCCGCATGGTCCTGGCTCATGGCTAACACATCGTGGAGGACATCTAATGTCTCCCTTCAATGGCTATCAATGACCTCGGTGCAATTCTGGATGGCACCGGCAAGGGCACGGATGCTGTCATTGATAGCAGTGTAATGGGCCCTCTGCGCCATTAGTCCCTGTCAGGTGTACCGTTCCATATGTGCCTGTGCCTGTATTACAACCCGGAACATACTGGAGGTTGTAATACCTCTGGGGGCACATCTGCCAGGGGCAATACGACCAGTGGTGCTCCCCCGAGAACCCCTGGACATCCACCTATGTGGTAATGTTCCAGTAATCCGGCTATGGCTGCTGTGAGGGGATGCACGTGCCATAGGTACCACACTCTCCTGGTCAATGCCAACTGTATGCTGTCCCTCAGCTAAGGCCATTGGTGATGAGGGTTGTATTGGCAGTATGAGTGTGTGCATAGATGGGGTTGACTGCTGTGTACTGTCGATTGGTGGACCACTGACAGACCCTGTCAGACCTTCCTGTGCCACAATACATGTCTCATCATCTCCACTATTAGTGGCGGTGACATCAGGTTCTCTGCTGCATTCAGCCACCCCTAACTCAGCACCTGTGGAAGGAAGACAGGGAACACACTTTACAATCTGTACGTGATGTTAGCACACATGCACACATGAACACATGCACACATGCACACATGCACACATGGACACATGAACACATGCACACATGAACAGATGAACACATGAAAACATGAACACATGCACACATGCACACATGGACACATGAACACATGAATGCATGCACACATGTACACATGAACACATGCACACATGAACACATGCACACATGCACACATGAACACATGCACACATGTACACACGCACACATGCCACATGCACAGAAATACACTGCTCACCGCAGCACATACACACACACACACACACACACACACACACACACACACACACACACACACACACACACACACACCAGCAATCCAACACATACACAATAGTGGGTGATGGTGGGTGACAGTATCACAAGGCAAACAGTCACCACACACGTGTCAGCATGCAGAATATGTGTTGCTCAAGACCATGCAGTGCAAGTGTAGACAGTCCTAACTAATGACATTATACATGGCTTTGATGCATGTGTGTAGTTGTTCAGTGATTGGGTACACCCTGGAACACAATGTGTACATGGACACAACATTGCTGTGCAAGTATTATCTGCTCTGCAATGTCATGTGCACCATCACTCAATGGTATACATACTATGGCTGCATGTGTTATCTGTGTGACACATAGATTGCCATGTCTGATGACAGTGTCTGTGTCCATAACACATAATAGTGGGCACAGGTGTAGCAAATGCATGCAATGTACAGACATGGGATGAGTGGTGCATGTAGATGTGAAGGAATCCCAATGCTCGACATGGACATTGTACAGTGGTTATGGTGAGTGTGGGACATATTGTAGATATGTCAGTGCCAGCCATGACATGGCATGCTACACAACTGCAACATTAAACACCACACATACCCAATGTGTGCCATGTGACCTATACACCCAATAGCATTCCAGGACATATATGTGACTCTTTGTACAGATGGTGACTGATGTGCAAAATGTGTATACTAGCATATGTAAGCACACACACAACATGCTATGCATGGTGTGTATAGGTACATATGTTTGCACACACAGAACAATGAGGTGCACAGCAAAGACTGCTATGTGTAGTACTGTGGTCACTGTAACTGGATGGGGTGTAGTACCATGTGCCATCATCATCATTCATGCATCTTGTGGTCACTCACGGCTACTACTGTGTGACAGACCACCACCTAGCATGCTGTACCTGAACTGCAGTGCCGTGGATACGGTCACTATTACACAGCCACTTTGTACATGGGTGTATGAGGTGCCCAGTAGGGAGCATTGCCTAACATGACCGTGTTATGTGTTGAAGAGTGTTGCACCGCCCCATGATAGGCCTCTACCCCTGAGGTATGTCATGTGTGTGTGGATGACATGTGGGATACTGGAGTGTGACCTTACAGTGGGTGTGTGGTTACGCCATATGTAGCATGACTTTGTGTACCGCATGTGATAAATGTGTTATGTTGTGTACAGGTGTTGTAACTATGCCTATCCAATGTGCAGTACGGGGTTGCCACAACTGTGTGTCATGCTCTGTGTATTGCATGTCATTGAGGCAGCTACTGACATTACTGAGCTGTGCAACGTCTCACAGCAAACATGCATGGCATGCATTATGCATAGGTGTGTTACGTGTACATGGCCTACACCTCACCTATGACATGCATATTTCATTACCAACATTGCAGGTATGACACACTCACCAGCATGGATCGGCTGCCCTGCCGTCACACCAGAGGGACCTACGAGAATATGAGAGGGTTTGTCAGTGGCCACAACTGTGGCATTGCTACAGTGGGTATGCTAAACTGCAGTACAACAACAGTCAACAGTCACAGGTGTAGGGATATTATTCAAACTATCCGTACTGCACAACACTAGGCAGCGGAACTGCTAAACACACAGTACACATCTCACGTACACATAATCTAACAGTACAGTTAACTGTAGTCTACAGATAGGGCTGCTTGCTCCAGGTGGATGTGCTGGGTGGCTCCGGCCTCCATTACAACACATGTCAGTGGTTGATGTAGCTGTTGTCCAGGAGCCACCACACTTAGGAGCAGCTCCTCCGCTCTGGTGGGGGGGGGTGAATGACCACCCCTCCACCTGTGGCAAGCTGCTGTCTTTGGATATCAGACACATGCTGCCGGACGTGTCTAATTAAATCACTGCAGTGATGGCGTACCTGCTCATATGTCCAGTTATGCATGCCTATGTCATTTACCCAACGAACAAGTTCCTGCCACAGTGCAGTCCACTCCTGCTGGTGCTGGCTGCTTCTGGAGAAGAGCATTGTGTACTGCTGCAATAGGCTGTCGAGTATCACCTCTTCCTCATCCGCTGTGTACGCTGGGTTGTGTTGGTGGGCCATCTGGATGAAAAAGATATGAACAATATGTGTGAGAGTGTCCTGTGGCACACTTTACACCTTTACCCACAGATATCACTTTACTGACATATATACCATCCTATTGTCTGTCAGAGGTTACACACATTCAATACCACTTATTGGTTCTCAGGCCACAACTAACTAACACTGCCTGGCAGACTCTATATATCACACCACTATACAACAGTACCCGACACACTGTTTGTGACACATTGCACAACCTCAAGACAGGGCTGTATATCACACCGATGCACGAATAGAGATGTCATCCATTGCAATGGATGTAAAGTACAGGTACAGTAGTACCAATCAACCACCCTAGTCATTGATGCTATAGCCCTGCCTAACAGATGTGTCCAGTTGTTACTATAGGTGGCATACTGCTGTAACAGACTATATATGTTGCTGGATACACACGTTTACCCTGTAACACACATATGATTGCAGCCATTGTACAGGCATAATCACACACACACATCAGGCAAACATACAACTCTGCACTGTATGCCAACACAGATGAACATTACCTGTGTACCATACGATACTGTGTGCCACTACTTACACACCCTTATGCCTGCATTCTGTCCTCTGTGGAGACTACAGGAAACACACATGACAGTGTTTCCAAGCAATGTGAACACACACCATACTGTACTGTTTAGGCCTACAGCTTCAGGTAGTGCTACAATTCATATTGGTGATGGATTCACCAGCAGTACCACTCACTAAGCATACATGTATTGCTTTACCCTACAATGAGACACCACATTCGTCAAAGGAGAACTACGTCACATCATCTGCCGTACTACTATGTCTGCCTAACAGTACATTACACATCAGTTGCTGTCCTCACAGCTAGGATAGACACTGCCATGTCAGATACAACATCACACTAAGCTATCACACCTTTACAGACTTTGCACACATTCAGCGTTACACTTATTCAACCTCACATAGCAGCTATTGCATTAAGTACATGTGTGAGTGCATAGTGTCATAGGTAGGTAATATGCTATTGGCCCTAGGGCCTACGGCAGCCTAGCCATATGCTACCCTGGCCTTTGTCACACATGTACTTTGATTTCACTTGCCCCTGCCAACCTGAACCACAGAGGTGTTTCCTGGGGGTGTATTACCAATCTCCCACACAATCACCAGGGGTATTTATAACAACTGCTAAGGAGGAGCCTTGTTTGCTATTGCTATGTGGTGTATTCTGGTGTATGGCATATCTCTGAGATGGGAACCTATCCCTCCAGCATGTGCCGTTTAGTGAGCTGACAAGGTTTAGGGCCCTAGATTGTGTATCCCGGAGGTTTTGTGATATGCTGCCATGGTGGTTTTCACCCAGCTATGCATGTGACATACATCTGTATGTCCGGCAGAGGTCACCTCTGTGTGGCCAGTATGCAATACAGTGTAGTTATGGTTTTGTGAGTCAGTCTGCATAGGGCATCTGTTTGCGGCCAGTATTACCCCCTGGGAGGTCTGTCTGTGGCCTGTTCACCTGGTGTAGTTGTCATGTGAAGTACATACCACACAGAGCATTGTGATGAGTAGAGGGGAACTCTACCCTATACTTCCATAGCTGACACACCTGTTGTCATGACACATACCACACAGACAGATTACAGGTGTAGTGTGGCACTGTCTTCATCAAAGCGGAGGCTACTGTCCACCTGTGTCCCATGTTCCCTTATCACACCTTCACTGTTAGGTAGATCTCTACCTATGTGGTAATTAATGGGTACACTGTTTTGGGAAGGTGGAATGGCACTGCAGTATCAATACTTGTCTACAGTCCATGCCTTGGTCACCACACACCTGTTGCTGTACATATGACCCCGTGTCTCTCTGTCTCTCTCTCTCACTCTATATGTATAAATATATATATATATATATATATATATATATATATATATATATATATATATATATATATATATATATATATATATATATATATATATATATATATATATATATATATATATATTATATACATGCATATCTATACACATACATGTACACATCCATTGCTGTACACATGGATGTACATATAGGCACATGTACAGTCCACCTTTCATGGTGGGGATGTCACTTATGCAACAGTTGTGGGATGTACAGGTATGTGATTAAATTGCACAGTGTTGTGCAGAATGCATGTGGGTGTCCTCAGCCCTTGTAGCATTAGCAGGCCTCACTGGCTGTAACACAGCAGATCTGACAAATCTGTCCCACAGCATTTAACCACCACATGACATATATCAACACTACCATAGCTGGTCTTAGGCATAGGCCAACTGGGTGGCCACCTAGGGTGCCACTTTAGCAGGGGTGCTTTTCCACTATTTATGTGGTGTAGTAAGACAAGGATGGGGGCACCAGGAAGTGTGGTAGGGGCCGCTGTGGAGCCCTTTTGCCTAGGGCACCAGTTGACCTAAGGCCGCTCCTGCGCACTGCATGCTGTTTTCTAAGCCACACACTACGACCTACATGGATATATGCACATATCAACTTTTACTGACAGATATCTGTCCACCCTTCACTAACAGTTGCAGTATGTCCCTTGCCCTATGCACATGTGCAGATACAGATAGATACATACTGCTGCCACACATAGAAGATTTGCAGTGTGTAGAGTACTCTTCAGGAACATCTACAACATGCCAACACATACATGTGAGTTACATACCTTACCTTTGTATTTCCCTGCTCCGTGTGTTACGGTTTTGTAGTTTTTTTTTTTATTGGTGTTTTTGTTTGGGTTTTTGACCTCTACTTAACTTTCTGTCTCAGTTTCTCACTCTGTTCTGTCTCAGTCTATGTCTGTGTCCGTGTCTCCCTCTCTCTCACTCTCTATCTCACAGCACCTGCAATGATATAATTGCATGTGTGGACTGCAGGTACAGCCTGCTTTTCTAGGTATCTGCACTTGTGTATGTGACAGCCTCTGCACCAATTGCTGCCCACCATTCAGTAATTGCATGCAGCCTGCTGTTTGGTGATTACATTACTCACTGTGATTGCAGCCCACTGCTATAAAATGCTAGGTTAGGTAGGTGTAGCCCTTTCAGATTTCCAAGGTGGGGCCCATGCTTGTTTGCTCTGGACACCGTTGTGTCAGCCTGAAGGTTGGTATATGTCTCTTATCTGATGCTAGGGTTGTAGCCAGTTATATGCATGTTGTACACAAACCTGAATGTTGCTGCTTCCAGTACACACATCTCAGTGTAGACATGTAAGCACCCCTCCAAATGCTAAAACAGGATACATGGGAGTATGTACTTTTTTCTCACTTACACAATTAACTGCCATACAAATTTGGTTATTGCACTGTATTCCTGTGGTCAGTATTAATCCTGGTCTGATACTGTGTGGTGTTTGTAAGTTGCTTTTGTTTGTTTGTGTGTCTTTCGGCTTTTCCCGGTTAGGGGTCGCCACAGTGGAACTCCAGTCCGCTAATGATTGGCAGTAGATTTTACATGCCGAGTTGCTGGCCCTGATGCACAACTTTCAACGAAGGTATGCCCATTCACGCATGTCTCCACACAGAAGGCGCTCTAGCTGAGAATTGAACAGGAAAATGTCTTACTGTGAGGCGACAACGCTACCGCAGCACCACATACTGTAACATTATTCCCTGCTAGGATGGCTGGTTCTCCTTTTACAGTCATATCATGCAATTCCACAACCACTGCTGGTAAGGACCCACAGAAAAGGATTTGTGTTATACCATTCCTAATTTCCATTTACATTCCCTCATTGTAATGCATGATATATTTGTTTCAGAAGCAAGTTATTTGTATATTTGCTGTGGCTTTGTGGCAATTCATGCAGTCTATTGTGTCAATGGTCTGGGGTTCAAGACTCGCAGAGGTTTTTTCTTTTGCTGCTCAGCAGAACAAGTGCCCTGTCATAGAGTGATTAAGGCACTTTTAAGCAGTTATAAGTGGGTTTGCATGGGCTTGTGCGATGCTTAGCTAAGCATACCTTTGCTCACACTCGCTTAATCCCACTTACTACTGCTTAAAAGTGCTTACTCCCGCTAACCCTCATGCTAATTTCTTTTAAAGAAAAGAAAATGGGGAGATAGGAAAGTGGTGAAAAAGGGGGCACAAAGAGGGACAGACAGTAGGTAAACAAGCTCGGGATGTGCAGGATGGATGTAGGGAAGGTCCATAGCTGCCCATTTCTTTAACAGTAACAGCTGTGCATATGCAATGAATTTGGAGTGAAATTTGAAACCTTCCACCCCTGGGAGAGGGGTGAGGACAACAAAGTATGTTGTTCTGCCAATTCTAATTATCAGCTTACATGTTTGTCCAATGGACGTGTGCGAAATGGGCAGCTATGTATGGGGCATAATTTTTTTGTGGGTACAGATTGCCTTTTTTTTTTTTTTTTCAGGTGAGAGTGGGAAGTGAGGTAGAGGAAGTAGGTATGTCCAGGGAGGTAGGTTGGGAAGGTAAACAGACAAGACAGACAAGACGCATACAGGGGCAGTGTATGACACATGGGGTGGGTGAACACAATTGACGGGGTCGGATGTTTGGAAATCGCAAGCCCATGAGCCCACAGATGGTAACAGTGGAACTGAGATCCCCACCCATGGGCAGTCACCACTGAACCTTCACAGCCCCAAGGGTGGCTGTGCTGGGGGCTGCGTAGGATGGGCAGGCTCACCCATGAGATGCGCCACTCTCGCCTCAAGCTGGCATAGGGGATCAGCGACTGAACGCTGGATCTCCCTACGCACCACAACCCGGACCCTTCAAAGGGTGACAAGGTGGCCCTTCTCCGCCCACGCTTGCATGGGGGGACAAGCCCCATCCCCTGCAGTGCTTCCACCCGAAGGTGGTACAGGACCAATGGAGGAGGGGAGCCCGGGCTGGGCACCAGACCTGCTGGTGCCAGGTGCACTCGCCGGCTGAAGAGGGACAGGTGGGTCCACTGGGACCGGCCTTCCCATACATTCTGTGATTAGGTGTGTTTAATTACAACATAAGCAAAACAGCATTCCAGATTAGTTGTAACAGCATGCAATAATATTCCAATTAACCCAACACACCAAGGTTACAACAGTTGAATAGCAAGCATAACACATGCATATATTGAACCACAGTGGATATTCCAACAGCATGCAGGGATGTTTGGTAGTAACAGGCCACCATGATTGTGGTGTTTAAACAGGGTACATGCATCAATGTGAATGCAAATATTTATAGAACAATAGTACATATGTCCCAACAAATATGTAAGATTACACATACCCATTGAGATGTGGAATTGCATGGCTTATGCACATACAGTAGGGTGTAGAAAAAAACCTCAGTTAACATCTTATAATTACCTTTTCGTCTACACTACATTTCTAGTGACTGCAAGTGTATATCCCCTACATGTATTATTACATTTGCCACCATACATTAGGTTGTGTAATGGGTTTGGCTAGTTCAATATATGCCTGATCTATATCTGACATACTAACTGTCCAGGATGCAGATACTACTGCTACATATTTCTTGATTGCATTTATATTTCTTTATCTACATATCTGGGATGTTTTCACATGACATTTTCACTTCGATTTGTACAGAACCCTGCATTTCTTGACACACACTCACATTTCTGGGGAAAAATAACATGCTACACATGTGCCAGATTTACTTATTCATGCCAGCCAGTAACTGACTGTTGTGGACTGTATATATGTTTCACAACTACTAGCACTTCCATCACCCACTTTATATGGGACTGCACAACTCTGGGTTGCCAGCACCTTTTCAAACAGTACTGCTTGTATAATGCAAGGGTACAACAACATTTCATACTCTGTGACACAGACACACTCCGGGTTTTAGACCTTTATTAATGACATTACACACTTTTCCACAGGCTCACTCCTTTATTTGTTTTAACAGTGTATATGGCAGACATTTTCAAGACATATTATACCTTTATTAATGGGTTAGAACACTCTTTTTTCAGGCTCACTCACTTATTTTATATGACAGTGCCTGCAGAGATATTATTTCTGACATATGTTACCTTTCTTAATGGGTTACTACACTCTTTTTCTGCCTCTCTGATGTTTTTATCTGACAGTACATGCAGAGGACTTATTCGGGCAATTTTATGGCTGTATTATTGGACTATAACACTTTCTTTTATGCTCTCTCCCATATTTTATATAACAATACATGCAGAATAATCACTAACCTGCCTGGTGGCGCAGCCTTAGCAGCCTATCAGCATAGGCTTGCTGATTCGCAGCACAGTCACCTGCAGCTGTAAAGTAAATGAAGGGATATTGAGACATACCTATCCATTATACATACTCCATTATCAATTCTTACATACTGCATTCCATGGCTACTTACTCAGTTGTGGGGCATCCCACATCCCACGGGCCTCCTGTATCCATTGGTTCAGGCAGTCCTGCTTTCGTCTCTTCAGGTCTGCATGGTGGTGACGGACCTGCTCACCAGTCCAAGGAATGCCTGTGGCACTGTTGAGGTCATGAGCTAACCAGTTCCAAGCCTCTGCCTTGTACTCCATCCCTTGGAACTGGCCCTGCAGGAGTCTTGACTCATGACGGTGGACAAGGAGCCAAACCATGTATTTCGACTCCTTGATGCCCCAACGTTGCGCTCGGAAGCATGCTCCCTCTCCAACACCAGACATTCTAACTGCAGATGTGAGCTACAATCAGTTATGGCATGTATTCCCAACTGTGGGGCTTAAATATGTCGCATTTCCCGCACTTATTTGTGATTGGCCATTTTGTAAAATTCTTGGCTGTCTGCAGACCTGCTTAGTAATGGTTAAACTACGATTCGTAAGGATATGAATGTTAACAGTGGCTGTTTCACCCTATGTTGTCATGGCTTAGAGGTTCTGTACTTTGCTTCTGATGCACAGAATCCTGGGTTCGAACCTTGTCATTCATCTTATTTTCATACTGTCCAGACAGGCTAGGGGGTGTGGCTGCATTTAAGCAACTTTGCCCTACATTACTCCTCGGTGCCCTACGGTGCCCTGGTTGGCGCGGCACGCATGTCCGCACAAACACATTATGCTGGGTAAAGCACTGTTAAACTATGGGCAACTCTATTGCGCTGGGTGAAGCGCTGCTTAACTGCAGGCAATTTTATATTGGGATCCTTTAAAATATTTATTTTGTTCACTGATACATTGGCCATTTCTCTGCTTTTTAGTTATGTTTACACATATATGTCAGGTATTATTCCATATACTGATTTAAAATATAAATACGAAAGGGAGTGTTGGGACTCGAACCGTGAATGCCTCTTCTTTGTGCGAACACTCTACCAATACGCTACTGCTATTTGGTGTGATTTGCATAAACATTCTTTCTTATGCTCTTCCATGTCAGCATTGCTAACTGTAGCTAAGCAATGGGCACACCCGCACACACACGCGCAAATACGGGCAGCTATTTTGGGAATTTAAAAAAAAATAATGTTATGCGTTTTAGAACTGTGATGGGGGTTTACAATATCAGACAGTGAGGTGTAGGGTGCAGGGACATTTGAGCAGACTCGCTCTTGTTTATTTGCTTTTATTTTAAACACTTGCAGGGGCGTGGACATTTAGACTGCTCGGCAGTCGGACACGCCCCCTGCTTTCTTACACAGTCTGTGTAAGACTTACGATTGAGTCAGTGTGCCCTCATGCATATTCATGGCATGCTGACGTCATACCGTTCAACTGCAGCCTCCAAGTAAGACTTATTAAGTCTTACACGGAGGATTTGTGAATCCGGGGGCCAGTTTATTATAGTTTACTTGTATTTATTTACAGGGGCAGTTAACTGATCAGGAGGGGCTATCTGCAGGCACAGCCTGGGTCAAAGTATTCACACTTAATATACAAGCAGGCACCACTATTAGCTACACAGTCAAAAGTCAAATAAAAATATATACAACAAAAAGGAAAAAAATATACACAGAATACAATTCAAGCAGCATGACCCTGGAAAGGGGTTTGATTTTCTAAAGAGTTGTACAAGATGATCTAGAAACAGTCTAGGCTTAACAAAAAATGAATAACAGCAGCTACTCATAAATGAATAGTAGAAATTATACAGTCTTAAAACTTAAATGAAATATGTACAAAAAGGGAAATATATACAAACTGGATCAGAAATAACGATCTTATGGGCCACTGTGAGCCAATAGAGTATGTAGGAATAATTTATATGCATGACTGTAACAGTGTCTGCATAAATGACAGTATATGAAGTTTATATAACACAGTGGTGATAGTGGCACTAGTGATAATCACAGCAGCATATATGTGTCATAATGCAGTGAAATGATATAGCCACATATGATCTGGACTATGAAGTATGCATCATAAGGTACATATTACAAGCATGACTGCAGTATGGGATGTCTATACAATATGGTCAAGAGGGCCCTCCTTGATAGGGTCAATCACCCTGGCAATCTCCTAGAAGGGGTCACTCATGGCATCAGTGGATGTATCAGAGCAGCATATAAAATGTCCTGTACAGGAGCCCCCCCCCCCACACACACACACATCAATACCTTGATATCTCTGTGTAATTCACATGCCATGGAATATTATAGTCAGTGGTATAACTAGTGCATAATGATATGCAGTTATAACATGTAGCAGGGTATGCAAATATCACTGAACAATGACAGCTGTACCATCTAATCACTATAATCAGTTGATGTGCACATTAATAAATGTATACTCAACTATATGATGTGTAATGAGCACCAACAATTCCTATACATGGTGATTGTATTGAAATTATAAAACTAAGATTACTGTCCCGTAAGGACATATTGAAACTCTACAACTAACATTACTGTCCCATAAGAATGATCATCACATACAGAATAAAAGCTGTCATGTTATACTGATCACATGCCTGTGGTACTCTCAGCAACATGGTTTAAAGTCACTGAAAGTACCCCAGCAGTGCAAGGTTATAATGCCTTTCACACCTTTAGACCAGCTACTGCACAGGAGGGAACTAAAGGTGGAGGAGTCTCAGTCTATAGTAAAAACAATCTCACATACAGACTAGTTAAAGTGTATGACCCAATGGAACTCATACATGTGCGACTCACCATAAGCAGGGTGCTGTACCATATTCTTGCAACCTACAGGTCCCCCTCCATTTCCCAGGAAACCCATACTATCTATTTCAATGTACTAGAGTCCCTCATCATTCAACCCAATACTATATTCATGGGGGATCTCAACTACCCCACTATAGACTGGGAATCCTACACCACTTCTAATGCGCAAGCAAAGCAATTCCTAAACTTTAATATCAACATCCTGGAACAGTTTGTCCATTCTTCTACCAGGGGTGAAAACATCCTTGACCTTGCAGTTACAGACATGGGGGGGGGGGGTCAGTGTTCCTCACCCAGTGTAATATCCTCACCCATCAGATCTGACTATAAGGCAGTATTACTTGAAATACAAATTAAATCCAGGCATCCAGTGAAACCTAAAACCTTTAGGAACTATTCCAAGGCTAACCTCTCTCTACTAAGCAACAGCTTGGCTAAATTCCAAGCACTCACAAACCCAGTAAACACCATAGCATACACTGAGCTATTTACAAAATCTCTGTACATTCATACATACTCTATACTATAGCTGTATAGCGTGAGCTGTGCCCATTTGTGTTAAGAACTAACACAGACTCCAAAGATAAGCCACCCTGGTGGAATCACAGTATCAATTGGTTATACAACAAAAGAAAAAAAATCATGGCCAAGCATGGGATAAACAAAGCCATACATACTAAAAGCCCCTGACCAATATAAACAGGCAGCTAAGAGGATTATTTAATACTTTAAAGGCTAAATCTTCAGAAAAAAAATAGCTTCTCATGAAAAGGAAAGCCACAAAGCTTTCTACAGCTATTTCAATAACCTCAGAGGCAATACATAACAATGAGTAGAACTTAATGTAAATGGCATCACCCACACTGAACTGGAGGCCATTGATAACCTTTTAGATGACAGGTTCAGCTCAGATTTCTCCCCCCATCCCACCCCAGTAGTTCAAAACAAATACCACATAACACAAATCCCCAAACCATTACTATGGAACAGGTCATCAAGGCACTTTCCAAGGCCAAAAACACTGCATTGATGAGCTCCAATAACTTCTCAGGGTGTTTAATAAATAGCATGAAACATGATATTTCTGGTCCACTTGAATCACTTTGCGATTGGAGCTTTCAGTAAGGTTTTGTGCCTAAGGAGTGGAAGATGGCTACAGTCATTCCCTGCACAAAGCAGGTCCAGCCACTGATCTGGGTAACTACAGGCCTATAAGTCTTTTCAGCCTGATATATAAGGCCATGGAAAGAATCATCATGGATGTGATAAATGAGGACAAATGAGGACATAGGTAACCCACAAACCCTGGACCCATCACAGTTTGACATTGTTAAAGTAAGGTCATACCTATTAAATCTGGTGGATTATTTTTGAGAGAGTCACCAAAAATTTGGATGAAAGTAAGACTGTGCACACAGCTTACCTCAACCTGACTAAGACTTTTGATGCAATACCCTACTCGGGCATTATAGACAAATTCACTGATTTAGTTATAAACTCTTTTATCACCCATAGGACCCAGGACGTCAATATAGGTGAGGCCACCTCCAAGAGGCCAGTCAGTAGCAGAGCCCCCCCAGGTCTTTTTGGCATCTGTTTCTCTGAAATGAAAGCAAATGCTGAAGGTTTATGGTTGACTAAGTTTGCAGATGATTGCAAGCTGGGGGTTATCATCGACTCCCCTGCAGACACTAGCATTCTTCAAAAAGGCCTATCTCTGACTAACAAATGATGCTAGAGCCATGGTCCTAAGCTCAATGTTAAGAAGTGCATAATAGTACCCTTTGGGAAGTCAACCATCCTTGGTAATTACCATGGTGATAATACACCCATAACAGTTGACCCAGCTGTCAGAAATCTGAGCAGGCATGTAGACAGTAGCCTTATTGACTACCATGTGGTCACAGTGATGAGGAAATCCTTTTATGTTTCACAGCTTATAAGTAAGAGCATGGCATCTAGGTCCAAAGAGGTTATTATCTCACTGTACTCCACTCTTATCGGACCAATCATAGAGTACAATGCTCCCCTTGGTATGCACCTGACCAGGCATATACAGCAAGTAGAGTGACCTCAGAGGTTCCTTACAAAAAGAATAGAAGGCATAACAAATCTGCCTTATGCAGAGTGTCTTAAAACCCTTTACCTCTACTCAGTCTGCTAGAAATTACTGAGGGATGATCTATGCCCAGCTTACAAGGCATCTGCAAACCTCACACTTATTAATCTCCTACATATTCATAAGTCAAAGAGTACTAACAATACAAGGTCTAGGGGACATAATTTTTGCCTGTGCAGAACATGCTGGAGAGACAGATATGTGTCCCAGAGACTGCCCCTCCTATGGAACAGGCTTCCTATCCATGTGAAGTCAAATTTGTCTATTATCCAGTTTAAGGATAACCTAGACCAGTGGATGGGAATAGAATATTTACACAGGGGCCTGTCACCTATGTCCCTTGGGGACAGTGGTAGCTTACATATGCATAGCCCTCAATGTCCTATTTGGATTCAGGACATCATTATTCTTTTGGGAAAACTTGGCTAGGCTTAGAAAGGCCCCCCTCCCCAGGTTGTTAACCTAGTAACCGATTATGTATCTATGAATCTATGAGGGCATATGCAGTACTGACTTCTTCAAATAAGATAGATGATAATTTAGGTTGAATCACATAAGTCTCTGAACATGCCCATCAAAATTGCATTTTTTGACATATTTAGATACTTTGACATACATACAAACAGATGCAGATATTCAAATATAAACATGTATAAACGTATTTATATCTGTGTGTATGTTTGTAATTACATATGTGTGTGTGTGTGTGTGTGTGTGTGTGTATATATATATATATATATATATATATATATATATATATATATATACACACACACACACACACACACATATAATAAAT